>NW_027440339.1:0-131048 GCF_031893055.1 Leptodactylus fuscus
TGAGCGCAGCTCTGGAGTATAATACAGGATAAGTAATGTAATGTATGTACAACAGTGACTGTACCAGCAGAATAGTGAGCGCAGCTCTGGAGTATAATACAGGATAAGTAATGTAATGTATGTACACAGTGACTGCACCAGCAGAATAGTGAGCGCAGCTCTGGAGTATAATACAGGATAAGTAATGTAATGTATGTACACAGTGACTGTACCAGCAGAATAGTGAGCGCAGCTCTGGAGTATAATACAGGATAAGTAATGTAATGTATGTACACAGTGACTGTACCAGCAGAATAGTGAGCGCAGCTCTGGAGTATAATACAGGATAAGTAATGTAATGTATGTACACAGTGACTGCACCAGCAGAATAGTGAGCGCAGCTCTGGAGTATAATACAGGATAAGTAATGTAATGTATGTACACAGTGACTGCACCAGCAGAATAGTGAGCGCAGCTCTGGGGTATAATACAGGATAAGTAATGTAATGTATGTACACAGTGACTGTACCAGCAGAATAGTGAGCGCAGCTCTGGAGTATAATACAGGATAAGTAATGTAATGTATGTACACAGTGACTGTACCAGCAGAATAGTGAGCGCAGCTCTGGAGTATAATACAGGATAAGTAATGTAATGTATGTACACAGTGACTGCACCAGCAGAATAGTGAGCGCTGCTCTGGAGTATTATACAGGATAAGTAATGTAATGTATGTACACAGTGACTGTACACCAGCAGAATAGTGAGCGCAGCTCTGGGGTATAATACAGGATAAAGTAATGTAATGTATGTACACAGTGACTGTACCAGCAGAATAGTGAGCGCAGCTCTGGAGTATAATACAGGATAAGTAATGTAATGTATGTACACAGTGACTACCAAGGCAGAATAGTGAGCGCAGCTCTGGAGTATAATACAGGATAAGTAATGTAATGTATGTACACAGTGACTGCACCAGCAGAATAGTGAGCGCAGCTCTGGGGTATAATACAGGATAAGTAATGTAATGTATGTACACAGTGACTGCACCAGCAGAATATTGAGCGCAGCTCTGGAGTATAATACAGGATAAGTAATGTAATGTATGTACACAGTGACTACCAGCAGAATAGTGAGCGCAGCTCTGGGAGTATAATACAGGATAAGTAATGTAATGTATGTACACAGTGACTGTACCAGCAGAATAGTGAGCGCTGCTCTGGAGTATAATACAGGATAAGTAATGTAATGTATGTACACAGTGACTACCAGCAGAATAGTGAGCGCAGCTCTGAGTATAATACAGGATAAGTAATGTAATGTATGTACACAGTGACTGCACCAGCAGAATAGTGAGCGCTGCTCTGGAGTATAATACAGGATAAGTAATGTAATGTATGTACACAGTGACTGCACCAGCAGAACAGCGAGCGCAGCTCTGGGGTATAATACAGGATAAGTAATGTAATGTATGTACACAGTGACTGCACCAGCAGAATAGTGAGCGCAGCTCTGGAGTATAATACAGGATAAGTAATGTAATGTATGTACACAGTGACTGCACCAGCAGAATAGTGAGCGCTGCTCTGGAGTATAATACAGGATAAGTAATGTAATGTATGTACACAGTGACTGCACCAGCAGAATAGTGAGCGCTGCTCTGGAGTATTATACAGGATAAGTAATGTAATGTATGTACACAGTGACTACCAGCAGAATAGTGAGCGCAGCTCTGGAGTATAATACAGGATAAGTAATGTAATGTATGTACACAGTGACTGCACCAGCAGAATAGTGAGCGCAGCTCTGGGGTATAATACAGGATAAGTAATGTAATGTATGTACACAGTGACTGCACCAGCAGAATATTGAGCGCAGCTCTGGAGTATAATACAGGATAAGTAATGTAATGTATGTACACAGTGACTACCAGCAGAATAGTGAGCGCAGCTCTGGAGTATAATACAGGATAAGTAATGTAATGTATGTACACAGTGACTGTACCAGCAGAATAGTGAGCGCTGCTCTGGAGTATAATACAGGATAAGTAATGTAATGTATGTACACAGTGACTACCAGCAGAATAGTGAGCGCAGCTCTGGAGTATAATACAGGATAAGTAATGTAATGTATGTACACAGTGACTGCACCAGCAGAATAGTGAGCGCTGCTCTGAGTATAATACAGGATAAGTAATGTAATGTATGTACACAGTGACTGCACCAGCAGAACAGCGAGCGCAGCTCTGGGGTATAATACAGGATAAGTAATGTAATGTATGTACACAGTGACTGCACCAGCAGAATAGTGAGCGCAGCTCTGGAGTATAATACAGGATAAGTAATGTAATGTATGTACACAGTGACTGCACCAGCAGAATAGTGAGCGCTGCTCTGGAGTATAATACAGGATAAGTAATGTAATGTATGTACACAGTGACTGCACCAGCAGAACAGCGAGCGCAGCTCTGGGGTATAATACAGGATAAGTAATGTAATGTATGTACACAGTGACTGCACCAGCAGAATAGTGAGCGCAGCTCTGGAGTATAATACAGGATAAGTAATGTAATATATGTACACAGTGACTGTACCAGCAGAATAGTGAGCGCAGCTCTGGAGTATAATACAGGATAAGTAATGTAATGTATGTACACAGTGACTGCACCAGCAGAATAGTGAGCGCAGCTCTGGAGTATAATACAGGATAAGGTAATGTAATGTATGTACACAGTGACCCAGCCGAATAGTGAGTGCAGCTCTGGAGTATAATACAGGATAAGTAATGTAATGTATGTACACAGTGACTGCACCAGCAGAATAGTGAGCGCAGCTCTGGGGTATAATACAGGATAAGTAATGTAATGTATGTACACAGTGACTGCACCAGCAGAATAGTGAGCGCAGCTCTGGAGTATAATACAGGATAAGTAATGTAATGTATGTACACAGTGACTGTACCAGCAGAACAGTGAGCGCAGCTCTGGAGTATAATACAGGATAAGTAATGTAATGTATGTACACAGTGACTGTACCAGCAGAATAGTGAGCGCAGCTCTGGAGTATAATACAGGATAAGTAATGTAATGTATGTACACAGTGACTGCACCAGCAGAATAGTGAGCGCAGCTCTGGAGTATAATACAGGATAAGTAATGTAATGTATGTACACAGTGACTGTACCGGCAGAATAGTGAGCGCAGCTCTGGGGTATAATACAAGATAAGTAATGTAATGTATGTACACAGTGACTGCACCAGCAGAATAGTGAGCGCAGCTCTGGAGTATAATACAGGATAAGTAATGTAATGTATGTACACAGTGACTGCACCAGCAGAATAGTGAGCGCAGCTCTGGAGTATAATACAGGATAAGTAATGTAACGTATGTACACAGTGACTGTACCAGCAGAATAGTGAGCGCTGCTCTGGAGTATAATACAGGATAAGTAATGTAACGTATGTACACAGTGACTGTACCAGCAGAATAGTGAGCGCTGCTCTGGAGTATAATACAGGATAAGTAATGTAATGTATGTACACAGTGACTGTACCAGCAGAATAGTGAGCGCAGCTCTGGAGTATAATACAGGATAAGTAATGTAATGTATGTACACAGTGACTGTACCAGCAGAATAGTGAGCGCAGCTCTGGGTATAATACAGGATAAGTAATGTAATGTATGTACACAGTGACTGTACCAGCAGAATAGTGAGCGCAGCTCTGGGGTATAATACAGGATAAGTAATGTAATGTATGTACACAGTGACTGCACCAGCAGAATAGTGAGCGCAGCTCTGGGGTATAATACAGGATAAGTAATGTAATGTATGTACACAGTGACTGCACCAGCAGAATAGTGAGCGCAGCTCTGGAGTATAATACAGGATAAGTAATGTAATTTATGTACACAGTGACTGTACCAGCAGAATAGTGAGCGCAGCTCTGGAGTATAATACAGGATAAGTAATGTAATGTATGTACACAGTGACTGTACCAGCAGAATAGTGAGCGCAGCTCTGGAGTATAATACAGGATAAGTAATGTAATGTATGTACACAGTGACTGCACCAGCAGAATAGTGAGCGCAGCTCTGGAGTATAATACAGGATAAGTAATGTAATGTATGTACACAGTGACTGTACCAGCAGAATAGTGAGCGCAGCTCTGGAGAATAATACAGGATAAGTAATGTAATGTACGGACACAGTGACTGCAGCAGTAGAATAGTGAGCGCAGCTCTGGAGTATAATACAGGATAAGTAATGTAATGTATGTACACAGTGACTGCACCAGCAGAATAGTGAGCGCAGCTCTGGAGTATAATACAGGATAAGTAATGTAATTTATGTACACAGTGACTGTACCAGCAGAATAGTGAGCGCAGCTCTGGAGTATAATACAGGATAAGTAATGTAATGTATGTACACAGTGACTGCACCAGCAGAATAGTGAGCGCAGCTCTGGAGTATAATACAGGATAAGTAATGTAATGTATGTACACAGTGACTGTACCAGCAGAATAGTGAGCGCAGCTCTGGAGTATAATACAGGATAAGTAATGTAATGTATGTACACAGTGACTGTACCAGCAGAATAGTGAGCGCAGCTCTGGGGTATAATACAGGATAAGTAATGTAATGTATGTACACAGTGACTGCACCAGCAGAATAGTGAGCGCAGCTCTGGAGTATAATACAGGATAAGTAATGTAATTGTATGTACACAGTGACCAGCCGAATAGTGAGTGCAGCTCTGGAGTTATAATACAGGATAAGTAATGTAATGTATGTACACAGTGACTGCACCAGCAGAATAGTGAGCGCAGCTCTGGAGTATAATACAGGATAAGTAATGTAATGTATGTACACAGTGACTGCACCAGCAGAATAGTGAGCGCAGCTCTGGAGTATAATACAGGATAAGTAATGTAATGTATGTACACAGTGACTGTACCAGCAGAATAGTGAGCGCAGCTCTGGAGTATAATACAGGATAAGTAATGTAATGTATGTTCACAGTGACTGCACCAGCAGAATAGTGAGCGCAGCTCTGGGGTATAATACAGGATAAGTAATGTAATGTACGGACACAGTGACTGCAGCAGTAGAATAGTGAGCGCAGCTCTGGAGTATAATACAGGATAAGTAATGTAATGTATGTACACAGTGACTGCACCAGCAGAATAGTGAGCGCAGCTCTGGAGTATAATACAGGATAAGTAATGTAATGTATGTACACAGTGACTGTACCAGCAGAATAGTGAGCGCAGCTCTGGAGTATAATACAGGATAAGTAATGTAATGTATGTACACAGTGACTGCACCAGCAGAATAGTGAGCGCAGCTCTGGAGTATAATACAGATAAGTAATGTAATGTCCGTACACAGTGACTGTACCAGCAGAATAGTGAGCGCAGCTCTGGAGTATAATACAGGATAAGTAATGTAATGTACGTACACAGTGACTGTACCAGCAGAATAGTGAGCGCAGCTCTGGGGTATAATACAGGATAAGTAATGTAATGTACGTACACAGTGACTGTACCAGCAGAATAGTGAGCGCAGCTCTGGGGTATAATACAGGATAAGTAATGTAATGTATGTACACAGTGACTGCACCAGCAGAATAGTGAGCGCAGCTCTGGAGTATAATACAGGATAAGTAATGTAATGTATGTACACAGTGACCAGCCGAATAGTGAGTGCAGCTCTGGAGTATAATACAGGATAAGTAATGTAATGTATGTACACAGTGACTGCACCAGCAGAATAGTGAGCGCTGCTCTGGAGTATAATACAGGATAAGTAATGTAATGTATGTACACAGTGACTGCACCGGCAGAATAGTGAGCGCAACTCTGGAGTATAATACAGGATAAGTAATGTAATGTATGTACACAGTGACTGTACCGGCAGAATAGTGAGCGCAGCTCTGCAGTATAATACAGGATAAGTAATGTAATGTATGTACACAGTGACTGCACCAGCAGAATAGTGAGCGCAGCTCTGGAGTATAATACAGGATAAGTAATGTAATGTATGTACACAGTGACTGTACCAGCAGAATAGTGAGCGCAGCTCTGGAGTATAATACAGGATAAGTAATGTAATGTATTGAACACAGTGACTGTACCAGCAGAATAGTGAGCACAGCTCTGGAGTATAATACAGGATAAGTAATGTAATGTATGTACACAGTGACTGCACCAGCAGAATAGTGAGCGCAGCTCTGGAGTATAATACAGGATAAGTAATGTAATGTATGAACACAGTGACTGTACCAGCAGAATAGTGAGCGCAGCTCTGGAGTATAATACAGGATAAGTAATGTAATGTATGTACACAGTGACTGTACCAGCAGAATAGTGAGCGCAGCTCTGGAGTATAATACAGGATAAGTAATGTAATGTATGAACACAGTGACTGTACCAGCAGAATAGTGAGCGCAGCTCTGGAGTATAATACAGGATAAGTAATGTAATGTATGTACAACAGTGACTGTACCAGCAGAATAGTGAGCGCAGCTCTGGAGTATAATACAGGATAAGTAATGTAATGTATGTACACAGTGACTGCACCAGCAGAATAGTGAGCGCAGCTCTGGGGTATAATACAGGATAAGTAATGTAATGTATGTACACAGTGACTGCACCAGCAGAATAGTGAGCGCAGCTCTGGGGTATAATACAGGATAAGTAATGTAATGTATGTACACAGTGACTGTACCAGCAGAATAGTGAGCGCAGCTCTGGAGTATAATACAGGATAAGTAATGTAATGTATGTACAACAGTGACTGTACCAGCAGAATAGTGAGCGCAGCTCTGGAGTATAATACAGGATAAGTAATGTAATGTATGTACACAGTGACTGCACCAGCAGAATAGTGAGCGCAGCTCTGGAGTATAATACAGGATAAGTAATGTAATGTATGTACACAGTGACTGCACCAGCAGAATAGTCGAGCGCAGCTCTGGAGTATAATACAGGATAAGTAATATAATGTATGTACACAGTGACTGCACCAGCAGAATAGTGAGCGCAGCTCTGGGGTATAATACAGGATAAGTAATGTAATGTATGTACACAGTGTCTGTACCAGCAGAATAGTGAGCGCAGCTCTGGAGTATAATACAGGATAAGTAATGTAATGTATGTACACAGTGACCAGCAGAATAGTGAGTGCAGCTCTGGAGTATAATACAGGATAAGTAATGTAATGTATGTACACAGTGACTGTACCAGCAGAATAGTGAGCGCAGCTCTGGAGTATAATACAGGATAAGTAATGTAATGTATGTACACAGTGACTGCACCAGCAGAATAGTGAGCGCAGCTCTGGAGTATAATACAGGATAAGTAATGTAATGTATGTACACAGTGACTGTACCAGCAGAATAGTGAGCGCAGCTCTGGAGTATAATACATGATATGTAATGTAATGTATGTACACAGTGACTGCACCAGCAGAATAGTGAGCGCAGCTCTGGAGTATAATACAGGATAAGTAATGTAATGTATGTACACAGTGACTGCATCAGCAGAATAGAGAGTGCAGTTCTGGAGTATAATACAGGATAAGTAATGTAATGTATGTACACAGTGACTGCACCAGCAGAATAGTGAGTGCAGCTCTGGAGTATAATACAGGATAAGTAATGTAATGTATGTACACAGTGACCAGCAGAATAGTGAGTGCAGCTCTGGAGTATAATACAGGATAAGTAATGTAATGTATGTACACAGTGACTGCACCAGCAGAATAGTGAGCGCAGCTCTGGAGTATAATACAGGATAAGTAATGTAATGTATGTACACAGTGACTGTACCAGCAGAATAGTGAGCGCAGCTCTGGAGTATAATACAGGATAAGTAATGTAATGTATGAACACAGTGACTGTACCAGCAGAATAGTGAGCGCAGCTCTGGAGTATAATAACAGGATAAGTAATGTAATGTATGTACACAGTGACTGTACCAGCAGAATAGTGAGCGCAGCTCTGGAGTATAATACAGGATAAGTAATGTAATGTATGAACACAGTGACTGTACCAGCAGAATAGTGAGCACAGCTCTGGAGTATAATACAGGATAAGTAATGTAATGTATGTACACAGTGACTGTACCAGCAGAATAGTGAGCGCAGCTCTGGAGTATAATACAGGATAAGTAATGTAATGTATGAACACAGTGACTGTACCAGCAGAATAGTGAGCGCAGCTCTGGAGTATAATACAGGATAAGTAATGTAATGTATGTACACAGTGACTGTACCAGCAGAATAGTGAGCGCAGCTCTGGAGTATAATACAGGATAAGTAATGTAATGTATGTACACAGTGACTGCACCAGCAGAATAGTGAGCGCAGCTCTGGGGTATAATACAGGATAAGTAATGTAATGTATGTACACAGTGACTGCACCAGCAGAATAGTGAGCGCAGCTCTGGGGTATAATACAGGATAAGTAATGTAATGTATGTACACAGTGACTGTACCAGCAGAATAGTGAGCGCAGCTCTGGAGTATAATACAGGATAAGTAATGTAATGTATGTACACAGTGACTGTACCAGCAGAATAGTGAGCGCAGCTCTGGAGTATAATACAGGATAAGTAATGTAATGTATGTACACAGTGACTGCACCAGCAGAATAGTGAGCGCAGCTCTGGAGTATAATACAGGATAAGTAATGTAATGTATGTACACAGTGACTGCACCAGCAGAATAGTGAGCGCAGCTCTGGAGTATAATACAGGATAAGTAATATAATGTATGTACACAGTGACTGCACCAGCAGAATAGTGAGCGCAGCTCTGGGGTATAATACAGGATAAGTAATGTAATGTATGTACACAGTGTCTGTACCAGCAGAATAGTGAGCGCAGCTCTGGAGTATAATACAGGATAAGTAATGTAATGTATGTACACAGTGACCAGCAGAATAGTGAGTGCAGCTCTGGAGTATAATACAGGATAAGTAATGTAATGTATGTACACAGTGACTGTACCAGCAGAATAGTGAGCGCAGCTCTGGAGTATAATACAGGATAAGTAATGTAATGTATGTACACAGTGACTGCACCAGCAGAATAGTGAGCGCAGCTCTGGAGTATAATACAGGATAAGTAATGTAATGTATGTACACAGTGACTGTACCAGCAGAATAGTGAGCGCAGCTCTGGAGTATAATACATGATATGTAATGTAATGTATGTACACAGTGACTGCACCAGCAGAATAGTGAGCGCAGCTCTGGAGTATAATACAGGATAAGTAATGTAATGTATGTACACAGTGACTGCATCAGCAGAATAGAGAGTGCAGTTCTGGAGTATAATACATGATAAGTAATGTAATGTATGTACACAGTGACTGTACCAGCAGAATAGTGAGCGCGGCTCTGGAGTATAATACAGGATAAGTAATGTAATGTATGTACACAGTGACTGCACCAGCAGAATAGTGAGCGCGGCTCTGGAGTATAATACAGGATAAGTAATGTAATGTATGTACACAGTGACTGCACCAGCAGAATAGTGAGTGCAGCTCTGGAGTATAATACAGGATAAGTAATGTAATGTATGTACACAGTGACCAGCAGAATAGTGAGTGCAGCTCTGGAGTATAATACAGGATAAGTAATGTAATGTATGTACACAGTGACTGCACCAGCAGAATAGTGAGCGCAGCTCTGGAGTATAATACAGGATAAGTAATGTAATGTATGTACACAGTGACTGTACCAGCAGAATAGTGAGCGCAGCTCTGGGGTATAATACAGGATAAGTAATGTAATGTATGTACACAGTGACTGCACCAGCAGAATAGTGAGCGCAGCTCTGGAGTATAATACAGGATAAGTAATGTAATGTATGTACACAGTGACTGCACCAGCAGAATATTGAGCACAGCTCTGGAGTATAATACAGGATAAGTAATGTAATGTATGTACACAGTGACTGCACCAGCAGAATAGTGAGCGCAGCTCTGGAGTATAATACAGGATAAGTAATGTAATGTATGTACACAGTGACTGCACCAGCAGAATATTGAGCGCAGCTCTGGAGTATAATACAGGATAAGTAATGTAATGTATGTACACAGTGACTGTACCAGCAGAATAGTGAGCGCAGCTCTGGAGTATAATACAGGATAAGTAATGTAATGTATGTACACAGTGACTGTACCAGAAGAATAGTGAGCGCAGCTCTGGGAGTATAATACATGATATGTAATGTAATGTATGTACACAGCGACTGCACCAGCAGAATAGTGAGCGCAGCTCTGGAGTATAATACAGGATCAGTTATGTAATGTATGTACACAGTGACTGCACCAGCAGAATAGTGAGCGCAGCTCTGGAGTATAATACAGGATAAGTAATGTAATGTATGTACACAGTGACTGCACCAGCAGAATAGTGAGCACAGCTCTGGAGTATAATACAGGATAAGTAATGTAATGTATGTACACAGTGACTGCACCAGCAGAATAGTGAGCGCAGCTCTGGAGTATAATACAGGATAAGTAATGTAATGTATGTACACAGTGACTGCACCAGCAGAATAGTGAGCGCAGCTCTGGAGTATAATACAGGATAAGTAATGTAATGTATGTACACAGTGACTGCACCAGCAGAATAGTGAGCACAGCTCTGGAGTATAATACAGGATAAGTAATGTAATGTATGTACACAGTGACTGCACCAGCAGAATAGTGAGCACAGCTCTGGAGTATAATACAGGATAAGTAATGTAATGTATGTACACAGTGACGGCACCAGCAGAATAGTGAGCGCTGCTCTGGAGTATAATACAGGATAAGTAATGTAATGTATGTACACAGTGACTGCACCAGCAGAATAGTGAGCGCTGCTCTGGAGTATAATACAGGATAAGTAATGTAATGTATGTACACAGTGACTGTACCGGCAGAATAGTGAGCGCAGCTCTGGAGTATAATACAGGATAAGTAATGTAATGTATGTACACAGTGACTGCACCAGCAGAATAGTGAGCGCAGCTCTGGAGTATAATACAGGATAAGTAATGTAATGTATGTACACAGTGACTGTACCAGCAGAATAGTGAGCGCAGCTCTGGAGTATAATACAGGATAAGTAATGTAATGTATGTACACAGTGACTGTACCGGCAGAATAGTGAGCGCAGCTCTGGAGTATAATACAGGATAAGTAATGTAATGTATGTACACAGTGACTGTACCAGCAGAATAGTGAGCGCAGCTCTGGAGTATAATACAGGATAAGTAATGTAATGTATGTACACAGTGACTGCACCAGCAGAATAGTGAGCGCAGCTCTGGGGTATAATACAGGATAAGTAATGTAATGTATGTACACAGTGACTGTACCAGCAGAATAGTGAGCGCAGCTCTGGAGAATAATACAGGATAAGTAATGTAATGTACGGACACAGTGACTGCAGCAGTAGAATAGTGAGCGCAGCTCTGGAGTATAATACAGGATAAGTAATGTAATGTATGTACACAGTGACTGCACCAGCAGAATAGTGAGCGCAGCTCTGGAGTATAATACAGGATAAGTAATGTAATTTATGTACACAGTGACTGTACCAGCAGAATAGTGAGCGCAGCTCTGGAGTATAATACAGGATAAGTAATGTAATGTATGTACACAGTGACTGTACCAGCAGAATAGTGAGCGCAGCTCTGGGGTATAATACAGGATAAGTAATGTAATGTATGTACACAGTGACTGCACCAGCAGAATAGTGAGCACAGCTCTGTAGTATAATACAGGATAAGTAATGTAATGTATGTACACAGTGACCAGCCGAATAGTGAGTGCAGCTCTGGAGTATAATACAGGATAAGTAATGTAATGTATGTACACAGTGACTGTACCAGCAGAATAGAGAGTGCAGCTCTGGAGTATAATACAGGATAAGTAATGTAATGTATGTACACAGAGACTGCACCAGCAGAATAGTGAGTGCAGCTCTGGAGTATAATACAGGATAAGTAATGTAATGTATGTACACAGTGACCAGCCGAATAGTGAGTGCAGCTCTGGAGTATAATACAGGATAAGTAATGTAATGTATGTACACAGTGACTGTACCAGCAGAATAGAGAGTGCAGCTCTGGAGTATAATACAGGATAAGTAATGTAATGTATGTACACAGAGACTGCACCAGCAGAATAGTGAGTGCAGCTCTGGAGTATAATACAGGATAAGTAATGTAATGTATGTACACAGTGACCAGCAGAATAGTGAGTGCAGCTCTGGAGTATAATACAGGATAAGTAATGTAATGTATGTACACAGTGACTGCACCAGCAGAATAGTGAGCGCAGCTCTGGAGTATAATACAGGATAAGTAATGTAATGTATGTACACAGTGACTGTACCAGCAGAATAGTGAGCGCAGCTCTGGAGTATAATACAGGATAAGTAATGTAATGTATGTACACAGTGACTGCACCAGCAGAATAGTGAGTGCAGCTCTGGAGTATAATACAGGATAAGTAATGTAATGTATGTACACAGTGACTGCACCAGCAGAATAGTGAGCGCAGCTCTGGGGTATAATACAGGATAAGTAATGTAATGTATGTACACAGTGACTGCACCAGCAGAATAGTGAGTGCAGCTCTGGAGTATAATACAGGATAAGTAATGTAATGTATGTACACAGTGACTGCACCAGCAGAATAGTGAGCGCAGCTCTGGGGTATAATACAGGATAAGTAATGTAATGTATGTACACAGTGACTGCACCAGCAGAATAGTGAGCGCAGCTCTGGAGTATAATACAGGATAAATAATGTAATGTATGTACACAGTGACTGTACCAGCAGAATAGTGAGCGCAGCTCTGGAGTATAATACAGGATAAGTAATGTAATGTATGTACACAGTGACTGCACCAGCAGAATAGTGAGCGCAGCTCTGGGGTATAATACAGGATAAGTAATGTAATGTATGTACACAGTGACTGTACCAGCAGAATAGTGAGCGCAGCTATGGAGTATAATACAGGATAAGTAATGTAATGTATGTACACAGTGACTGCACCAGCAGAACAGCGAGCGCAGCTCTGGAGTATAATACAGGATAAGTAATGTAATGTATGTACACAGTGACTGTACCAGCAGAATAGTGAGCGCAGCTCTGGGGTATAATACAGGATAAGTAATGTAATGTATGTACACAGTGACTGCACCAGCAGAATATTGAGCGCAGCTCTGGAGTATAATACAGGATAAGTAGTGTAATGTATGTACACAGTGACTGTACCAGCAGAATAGTGAGCGCAGCTCTGGAGTATAATACAGGATAAGTAATGTAATGTATGTACACAGCGACTGCACCAGCAGAATAGTGAGCACAGCTCTGGAGTATAATACAGGATAAGTAATGTAATGTATGTACACAGTGCCTGCACCAGCAGAATAGTGAGCGCAGCTCTGGAGTATAATACTGGATCAGTAATGTAATGTATGTACACAGTGACTGCACCAGCAGAATAGTGAGCGCAGCTCTGGAGTATAATACAGGATAAGTAATGTAATGTATGTACACAGTGACTGCACCAGCAGAATAGTGAGCGCAGCTCTGGAGTATAATACAGGATAAGTAATGTAATGTATGTACACAGTGACTGCACCAGCAGAACAGCGAGCGCAGCTCTGGAGTATAATACAGGATAAGTAATGTAATGTATGTACACAGTGACTGTACAGCAGAATAGTAAGCGCAGCTCTGGAGTATAATACAGGATAAGTAATGTAATGTATGTACACAGTGACTGCACCAGCAGAACAGCGAGCGCAGCTCTGGAGTATAATACAGGATAAGTAATGTAATGTATGTACACAGTGACTGCACCAGCAGAATAGTGAGCGCAGCTCTGGAGTATAATACAGGATAAGTAATGTAATGTATGTACACAGTGACTGCACCAGCAGAATAGTGAGCGCAGCTCTGGAGTATAATACAGGATAAGTAATGTAATGTATGTACACAGTGACTGTACCAGCAGAATAGTGAGCGCAGCTCTGGAGTATAATACAGGATAAGTAATGTAATGTATGTACACAGTGACCAGCAGAATAGTGAGCGCAGCTCTAGAGTATAATACAGGATAAGTAATGTATGTACACAGTGACTGCACCAGCAGAATAGTGAGCGCAGCTCTGGAGTATAATACAGGATAAGTAATGTAATGTATGTACACAGTGACTGCACCAGCAGAACAGCGAGCGCAGCTCTGGAGTATAATACAGGATAAGTAATGTAATGTATGTACACAGTGACTGCACCAGCAGAATAGTGAGCGCAGCTCTGGAGTATAATACAGGATAAGTAATGTAATGTATGTACACAGTGACTGTACCAGCAGAATAGTGAGCGCAGCTCTGGAGTATAATACAGGATAAGTAATGTAATGTATGTACACAGTGACTGCACCAGCAGAATAGTGAGCGCAGCTCTGGAGTATAATACAGGATAAGTAATGTAATTTATGTACACAGTGACTGTACCAGCAGAATAGTGAGCGCAGCTCTGGAGTATAATACAGGATAAGTAATGTAATGTATGTACACAGTGACTGCACCAGCAGAATAGTGAGCGCAGCTCTGGAGTATAATACAGGATAAGTAATGTAATGTATGTACACAGTGACTGTACCAGCAGAATAGTGAGCGCAGCTCTGGAGTATAATACAGGATAAGTAATGTAATGTATGTACACAGTGACTGTACCAGCAGAATAGTGAGCGCAGCTCTGGGGTATAATACAGGATAAGTAATGTAATGTATGTACACAGTGACTGCACCAGCAGAATAGTGAGCACAGCTCTGTAGTATAATACAGGATAAGTAATGTAATGTATGTACACAGTGACCAGCCGAATAGTGAGTGCAGCTCTGGAGTATAATACAGGATAAGTAATGTAATGTATGTACACAGTGACTGTACCAGCAGGATAGAGAGTGCAGCTCTGGAGTATAATACAGGATAAGTAATGTAATGTATGTACACAGAGACTGCACCAGCAGAATAGTGAGTGCAGCTCTGGAGTATAATACAGGATAAGTAATGTAATGTATGTACACAGTGACCAGCAGAATAGTGAGTGCAGCTCTGGAGTATAATACAGGATAAGTAATGTAATGTATGTACACAGTGACTGCACCAGCAGAATAGTGAGCGCAGCTCTGGAGTATAATACAGGATAAGTAATGTAATGTATGTACACAGTGACTGTACCAGCAGAATAGTGAGCGCAGCTCTGGAGTATAATACAGGATAAGTAATGTAATGTATGTACACAGTGACTGTACCAGCAGAATAGTGAGCGCAGCTCTGGAGTATAATACAGGATAAGTAATATAATGTATGTACACAGTTACTGTACCAGCAGAATAGTGAGCGCTGCTCTGGAGTATAATACAGGATAAGTAATGTATGTACACAGTGACTGCACCAGCAGAATAGTGAGCGCAGCTCTGGAGTATAATACAGGATAAGTAATGTAATGTATGTACACAGTGACTGTACCAGCAGAATAGTGAGCGCTGCTCTGGAGTATAATACAAGATAAGTAATGTAATGTATGTACACAGTGACTGTACCAGCAGAATAGTGAGCGCAGCTATGGAGTATAATACAGGATAAGTAATGTAATGTATGTACACAGTGACTGCACCAGCAGAACAGCGAGCGCAGCTCTGGAGTATAATACAGGATAAGTAATGTAATGTATGTACACAGTGACTGTACCAGCAGAATAGTGAGCGCAGCTCTGGGGTATAATACAGGATAAGTAATGTAATGTATGTACACAGTGACTGCACCAGCAGAATAGTGAGCGCAGCTCTGGAGTATAATACAGGATAAGTAATGTAATGTATGTACACAGTGCCTGCACCAGCAGAATAGTGAGCGCAGCTCTGGAGTATAATACAGGATCAGTAATGTAATGTATGTACACAGTGACTGCACCAGCAGAATAGTGAGCGCAGCTCTGGAGTATAATACAGGATAAGTAATGTAATGTATGTACACAGTGACTGCACCAGCAGAATAGTGAGCGCAGCTCTGGAGTATAATACAGGATAAGTAATGTAATGTATGTACACAGTGACTGCACCAGCAGAACAGCGAGCGCAGCTCTGGAGTATAATACAGGATAAGTAATGTAATGTATGTACACAGTGACTGTACCAGCAGAATAGTGAGCGCAGCTCTGGGGTATAATACAGGATAAGTAATGTAATGTATGTACACAGTGACTGCACCAGCAGAATAGTGAGCGCAGCTCTGGAGTATAATACAGGATAAGTAATGTAATGTATGTACACAGTGACTGCACCAGCAGAATAGTGAGCGCACCTCTGGAGTATAATACAGGATAAGTAATGTAATGTATGTACACAGTGACTGCACCAGCAGAATAGTGAGCGCACCTCTGGAGTATAATACAGGATAAGTAATGTAATGTATGTACACAGTGACTGCACCAGCAGAACAGCGAGCGCAGCTCTGGAGTATAATACAGGATAAGTAATGTAATGTATGTACACAGTGACTGTACAGCAGAATAGTGAGCGCAGCTCTGGAGTATAATACAGGATAAGTAATGTAATGTATGTACACAGTGACTGCACCAGCAGAACAGCGAGCGCAGCTCTGGAGTATAATACAGGATAAGTAATGTAATGTATGTACACAGTGACTGTACAGCAGAATAGTGAGCGCAGCTCTGGAGTATAATACAGGATAAGTAATGTAATGTATGTACACAGTGACTGCACCAGCAGAATAGTGAGCGCAGCTCTGGAGTATAATACAGGATAAGTAATGTAATGTATGTACACAGTGACTGCACCAGCAGAACAGCGAGCGCAGCTCTGGAGTATAATACAGGATAAGTAATGTAATGTATGTACACAGTGACTGCACCAGCAGAATAGTGAGCGCAGCTCTGGAGTATAATACAGGATAAGTAATGTAATGTATGTACACAGTGACCAGCAGAATAGTGAGCGCAGCTCTAGAGTATAATACAGGATAAGTAATGTATGTACACAGTGACTGCACCAGCAGAATAGTGAGCGCAGCTCTGGAGTATAATACAGGATAAGTAATGTAATGTATGTACACAGTGACTGCACCAGCAGAACAGCGAGCGCAGCTCTGGAGTATAATACAGGATAAGTAATGTAATGTATGTACACAGTGACTGCACCAGCAGAATAGTGAGCGCAGCTCTGGAGTATAATACAGGATAAGTAATGTAATGTATGTACACAGTGACCAGCAGAATAGTGAGTGCAGCTCTGGAGTATAATACAGGATAAGTAATGTAATGTATGTACACTGTGACTGCACCAGCAGAATAGTGAGCGCAGCTCTGGGGTATAATACAGGATAAGTAATGTAATGTATGTACACAGTGACTGCACCAGCAGAATAGTGAGTGCAGCTCTGGAGTATAATACAGGATAAGTAATGTAATGTATGTACACAGTGACTGTACAGCAGAATAGTAAGCGCAGCTCTGGAGTATAATACAGGATAAGTAATGTAATGTATGTACACAGTGACTGTACCAGCAGAATAGTGAGCGCAGCTCTGGAGTATAATACATGATATGTAATGTAATGTATGTACACAGTGACTGTACCAGCAGAATAGTGAGCGCAGCTCTGGAGTATAATACAGGATAAGTAATGTAATGTATGTACACAGTGACTACAATAGCAGAATAGTGAGCGCAGCTCTGGAGTATAATACAGGATAAGTAATGTAATGTATGTACACAGTGACTGTACCAGCAGAATAGTGAGCGCAGCTCTGGAGTATAATACATGATATGTAATGTAATGTATGTACACAGTGACTGCACCAGCAGAATAGTGAGCGCAGCTCTGGAGTATAATACAGGATAAGTAATGTAATGTATGTACACAGTGACTGTACCAGCAGAATAGCGAGCGCAGCTCTGGAGTATAATACAGGATAAGTAATGTAATGTATGTACACAGTGACTGTACCAGCAGAATAGTGAGCGCAGCTCTGGAGTATAATACAGGATAAGTAATGTAATGTATGTACACAGTGACTACAATAGCAGAATAGTGAGCGCAGCTCTGGAGTATAATACAGGATAAGTAATGTAATGTATGTACACAGTGACTGTACCAGCAGAATAGTGAGTGCAGCTCTGGAGTATAATACATGATATGTAATGTAATGTATGTACACAGTGACTGCACCAGCAGAATAGTGAGCGCAGCTCTGGAGTATAATACAGGATAAGTAATGTAATGTATGTACACAGTGACTGTACCAGCAGAATAGCGAGCGCAGCTCTGGAGTATAATACAGGATAAGTAATGTAATGTATGTACACAGTGACTGTACCAGCAGAATAGTGAGCGCAGCTCTGGAGTATAATACAGGATAAGTAATGTAATGTATGTACACAGTGACTACAATAGCAGAATAGTGAGCGCAGCTCTGGAGTATAATACAGGATCAGTAATGTAATGTATGTACACAGTGACTGCACCAGCAGAATAGTGAGCGCAGCTCTGGAGTATAATACAGGATAAGTAATGTAATGTATGTACACAGTGACTGTACCAGCAGAATAGTGAGCGCAGCTCTGGAGTATAATACAGGATAAGTAATGTAATGTATGTACACAGTGACTGTACCAGCAGAATAGTGAGCGCAGCTCTGGAGTATAATACAGGATAAGTAATGTAATGTATGTACACAGGGACTGCACCAGCAGAATAGTGAGTGCAGCTCTGGAGTATAATACAGGATAAGTAATGTAATGTATGTACACAGGGACTGCACCAGCAGAATAGTGAGCGCAGCTCTGGAGTATAATACAGGATAAGTAATGTTATGTATGTACACAGTGACTGCACCAGCAGAATAGTGAGCGCAGCTCTGGAGTATAATACAGGATAAGTAATGTAATGTATGTACACAGTGACTGCACCAGCAGAATAGTGAGCGCAGCTCTGGAGTATAATACAGGATATGTATTTCACCTTTCCTCTCCTGGGTTGTCTGGAATCACTGTATAGTTGTCTGTGTGGTTACAGATTGTCGCTGGCGGTTTCCTCGCTGTTGCAGATAATAAGCGATTATTCGCAGTGTTGAGTAGATGTTCTGGTTAGTCGCTCTGGTCTATGGCAGATATCAGGGCTCCGCACGGCTCTGGGATTGTATTTCACGCTGCTCATCCTGGTCTCTCGTTGTCTCTTTCCCCATCTGGTTTCCTCGTCTTCATGTTCCGTTCTTCTTATGGATATAATCGATGATGATAATTCATTATTTCTAGATGACTAATCACAGCACAAGGTGCCGGAGATGGTGGGATTTGTACCGCAGGGTGTTAGTAGGGCGCGGTCACACGTATCAGCCGCAGCACAATTAGCTTTTTTTTTCTTAAATTATTATAAATTCTGGAAACATTTCTGTAACAAGACGTCAGTAGTTGTGGTTTGTTCCGTCAGTTCCCATGACAATTGCTCCGGTTTTGCGGGTTCCAGGATCTTTGAGGCTACTTTGGATGCAGAAATTATTGGACCTTCTGACCCTGGTAATCCTAGGCCTGTAGTGTCTGCTGAGTTACGGAAACAATTTACATTTTTTGGATTTTTTCCTTTGTTTAGCAATTTTTTTTTTTACAAAATTTGTGGTGAGCATTACCTGGGGTGGGGGGGTGGGGCCCCATGAATTTCTAAGTTCCCCTAGAATAACAGCAGTCACCTCATTACCAGATCATTGCTAGGGAGTCACACACTGGACTGTACCCAGCTGCTCCCGGTACCTCTGCTGGTGGTGGTGGCAACATAATATGGGGGACTAGGGTGCATTCACATGGAGTAACGTGCCGCGTCATGTGCCACGTATACAGCATGGGAAACATTGCGCCCTGTAAAAGTTCCCATTGATTTCAATGGGAGCCTGGATCGTATAGGCCGCGTTATTTTGCGGCTGTGAACTTACGGCTGCAAACTCATGGCCGCAAATTAACGCAGCGTATACAATCCAAGCTCCCAATGAAATCAATGGGAACTTTTACAGCTCGCAATGTCTCACATGCTGTATACGTGGCACATCACGCAGCATATTACTGCATGTGAATGGACCCTTAGATCTAACATCTATTCTATACTGTCAGACATTACTAGGGCTGTGATCAAGTATCTGTGGTGTTACATAGGACTGCTGGTGACATCTACTACATTACCTGTATATAGAGAGTTATCACTGTGTTATCTGTGTGTTACATAGGACTGCCGGTGACATCTACTACATTACCTGTATATAGAGAGTTATCACTGTGTTATCTGTGCTGTTACATAGGACTGCTGGTGACATCTACTACATTACCTGTATATAGAGAGTTATCACTGTGTTATCTGTGGTGTTACATAGGACTGCCGGTGACATCTACTACATTACCTGTATATAGAGAGTTATCACTGTGTTATCTGTGGTGTTACATAGGACTGCCGGTGACATCTACTACATTACCTGTATATAGAGAGTTATCACTGTGTTATCTGTGCTGTTACATAGGACTGCCGGTGACATCTACTACATTACCTGTATATAGAGAGTTATCACTGTGTTATCTGTGCTGTTACATAGGACTGCCGGTGACATCTACTACATTACCTGTATATAGAGAGTTATCACTGTGTTATCTGTGGTGTTACATAGGACTGCCGGTGACATCTACTACATTACCTGTATATAGAGAGTTATCACTGTGTTATCTGTGGTGTTACATAGGACTGCCGGTGACATCTACTACATTACCTGTATATAGAGAGTTATCACTGTGTTATCTGTGGTGTTACATAGGACTGCCGGAGACATCTACTACATTACCTGTATATAGAGAGTTATCACTGTGTTATCTGTGGTGTTACATAGGACTGCCGGTGACATCTACTACATTACCTGTATATAGAGATTTATCACTGTGTTATCTGTGGTGTTACATAGGACTGCCGGTGACACCTACTACATTACCTGTATATAGAGAGTTATCACTGTGTTATCTGTGGTGTTACATAGGACTGCCGGTGACATCTACTACATTACCTGTATATAGAGAGTTATCACTGTGTTATCTGTGGTGTTACATAGGACTGCCGGTGACATCTACTACATTACCTGTATATAGAGAGTTATCACTGTGTTATCTGTGTGTTACATAGGACTGCCGGTGACATCTACTACATTACCTGTATATAGAGAGTTATCACTGTGTTATCTGTGGTGTTACATAGGACTGCCGGTGACACCTACTACATTACCTGTATATAGAGAGTTATCACTGTGTTATCTGTGGTGTTACATAGGACTGCCGGTGACATCTACTACATTACCTGTATATAGAGAGTTATCACTGTGTTATCTGTGGTGTTACATAGGACTGCCGGTGACATCTACTACATTACCTGTATATAGAGAGTTATCACTGTGTTATCTGTGTGTTACATAGGACTGCCGGTGACATCTACTACATTACCTGTATATAGAGAGTTATCACTGTGTTATCTGTGTGTTACATAGGACTGCCGGTGACATCTACTACATTACCTGTATATAGAGAGTTATCACTGTGTTATCTGTAGTGTTACATGGGACTGCCGGTGACATCTACTACATTACCTGTATATAGAGAGTTATCACTGTGTTATCTGTAGTGTTACATAGGACTGCCGGTGACATCTACTACATTACCTGTATATAGAGAGTTATCACTGTGTTATCTGTAGTGTTACATAGGACTGCCGGTGACATCTACTACATTACCTGTATATAGAGAGTTATCACTGTGTTATCTGTGGTGTTACATAGGACTGCCGGTGACACCTACTACATTACCTGTATATAGAGAGTTATCACTGTGTTATCTGTGCTGTTACATAGGACTGCCGGTGACATCTACTACAATACCTGTATATAGAGAGTTATCACTGTGTTATCTGTGGTGTTACATAGGACTGCCGGTGACATCTACTACATTACCTGTATATAGAGAGTTATCACTGTGTTATCTGTGCTGTTACATAGGACTGCCGGAGACATCTACTACATTACCTGTATATAGAGAGTTATCACTGTGTTATCTGTAGTGTTACATAGGACTGCCGGTGACATCTACTACATTACCTGTACTCAGAGAGTTATCACTGTGTTATCTGTGGTGTTACATAGGACTGCCGGTGACATCTACTACATTACCTTTATATAGAGAGTTATCACAGTGTTATCTGTAGTGTTACATAGGACTGCCGGTGACATCTACTACATTACCCGTATATAGAGAGTTATCACTGTGTTACCTGTGGTGTTACATAGGACTGCCGGTGACATCTACTACATTACCTGTACTCAGAGAGTTATCACTGTGTTATCTGTAGTGTTACATAGGACTGCCGGTGACATCTACTACATTACCTGTATATAGAGAGTTATCACTGTGTTATCTGTAGTGTTACATAGGACTGCCGGTGACATCTACTACATTACCTGTATATAGAGAGTTATCACTGTGTTATCTGTAGTGTTACATAGGACTGCCGGTGACATCTACTACATTACCTGTATATAGAGAGTTATCACTGTGTTATCTGTGGTGTTACATAGGACTGCCGGTGACACCTACTACATTACCTGTATATAGAGAGTTATCACTGTGTTATCTGTGCTGTTACATAGGACTGCCGGTGACATCTACTACAATACCTGTATATAGAGAGTTATCACTGTGTTATCTGTGGTGTTACATAGGACTGCCGGTGACATCTACTACATTACCTGTATATAGAGAGTTATCACTGTGTTATCTGTGCTGTTACATAGGACTGCCGGAGACATCTACTACATTACCTGTATATAGAGAGTTATCACTGTGTTATCTGTAGTGTTACATAGGACTGCCGGTGACATCTACTACATTACCTGTACTCAGAGAGTTATCACTGTGTTATCTGTGGTGTTACATAGGACTGCCGGTGACATCTACTACATTACCTTTATATAGAGAGTTATCACAGTGTTATCTGTAGTGTTACATAGGACTGCCGGTGACATCTACTACATTACCCGTATATAGAGAGTTATCACTGTGTTACCTGTGGTGTTACATAGGACTGCCGGTGACATCTACTACATTACCTGTACTCAGAGAGTTATCACTGTGTTATCTGTGGTGTTACATAGGACTGCCGGTGACATCTACTACATTACCTGTATATAGAGAGTTATCACTGTGTTATCTGTAGTGTTACATAGGACTGCCGGTGACATCTACTACATTACCTGTATATAGAGAGTTATCACTGTGTTATCTGTGGTGTTACATGGGACTGCCGGTGACATCTACTACATTACCTGTATATAGAGAGTTATCACTGTGTTATCTGTGGTGTTACATAGGACTGCCGGTGACATCTACTACATTACCTGTATATAGAGTTATCACTGTGTTATCTGTAGTGTTACATAGGACTGCCGGTGACATCTACTACATTACCTGTATATAGAGAGTTATCACTGTGTTATCTGTGGTGTTACATAGGACTGCCGGTGACATCTACTACATTACCTGTATATAGAGAGTTATCACTGTGTTATCTGTGGTGTTACATAGGACTGCCGGTGACACCTACTACATTACCTGTATATAGAGAGTTATCACTGTGTTATCTGTGGTGTTACATAGGACTGCCGGTGACATCTACTACATTACCTGTATATAGAGAGTTATTACTGTTATCTGTGGTGTTACATAGGACTGCCGGTGACATCTACTACATTACCTGTATATAGAGAGTTATCACTGTGTTATCTGTGGTGTTACATAGGACTGCCGGTGACATCTACTACATTACCGGTATATAGAGAGTTATCACTGTGTTATCTGTGCTGTTACATAGGACTGCCGGTGACATCTACTACATTACCTGTATATAGAGATTTATCACTGTGTTATCTGTGGTGTTACATAGGACTGCCGGTGACATCTACTACATTACCTGTATATAGAGAGTTATCACTGTGTTATCTGTAGTGTTACATAGGACTGCCGGTGACATCTACTACATTACCTGTATATAGAGAGTTATCACTGTGTTATCTGTGCTGTTACATAGGACTGCCGGTGACATCTACTACATTACCTGTATATAGAGAGTTATCACTGTGTTATCTGTGGTGTTACATAGGACTGCCGGTGACATCTACTACATTACCGGTATATAGAGAGTTATCACTGTGTTATCTGTGCTGTTACATAGGACTGCCGGTGACATCTACTACATTACCTGTATATAGAGATTTATCACTGTGTTATCTGTGGTGTTACATAGGACTGCCGGTGACATCTACTCCATTATCACTGTGTTATCTGTGCTGTTACATAGGACTGCCGGTGACATCTACTACATTACCTGTATATAGAGAGTTATCACTGTGTTATCTGTAGTGTTACATAGGACTGCCGGTGACATCTACTACATTACCTGTATATAGAGAGTTATCACTGTGTTATCTGTGGTGTTACATAGGACTGCCGGTGACATCTACTACATTACCTGTATATAGAGAGTTATCACTGTGTTATCTGTGGTGTTACATAGGACTGCCGGTGACATCTACTACATTACCTGTACTCAGAGAGTTATCACTGTGTTATCTGTGGTGTTACATAGGACTGCCGGTGACATCTACTACATTACCTTTATATAGAGAGTTATCACAGTGTTATCTGTAGTGTTACATAGGACTGCCGGTGACATCTACTACATTACCCGTATATAGAGAGTTATCACTGTGTTACCTGTGGTGTTACATAGGACTGCCGGTGACATCTACTACATTACCTGTACTCAGAGAGTTATCACTGTGTTATCTGTGGTGTTACATAGGACTGCAGGTGACATCTACTACATTACCTGTATATAGAGAGTTATCACTGTGTTATCTGTGGTGTTACATAGGACTGCCGGTGACATCTACTACATTACCTGTATATAGAGAGTTATCACTGTGTTATCTGTGGTGTTACATAGGACTGCCGGTGACACCTACTACATTACCTGTATATAGAGAGTTATCACTGTGTTATCTGTGGTGTTACATAGGACTGCCGGTGACATCTACTACATTACCTGTATATAGAGAGATATCACTGTGTTATCTGTGGTGTTACATAGGACTGCCGGTGACATCTACTACATTACCTGTATATAGAGAGTTATCACTGTGTTATCTGTGGTGTTACATAGGACTGCCGGTGACACCTACTACATTACCTGTATATAGAGAGTTATCACTGTGTTATCTGTGGTGTTACATAGGACTGCCGGTGACACCTACTACATTACCTGTACTCAGAGAGTTATCACTGTGTTATCTGTGGTGTTACATAGGACTGCCGGTGACATCTACTACATTACCTGTATATAGAGAGTTATCACTGTGTTATCTGTGGTGTTACATAGGACTGCCGGTGACACCTACTACATTACCTGTATATAGAGAGTTATCACTGTGTTATCTGTGGTGTTACATAGGACTGCCGGTGACATCTACTACATTACCTGTATATAGAGAGATATCACTGTGTTATCTGTGGTGTTACATAGGACTGCCGGTGACATCTACTACATTACCTGTATATAGAGAGTTATCACTGTGTTATCTGTGGTGTTACATAGGACTGCCGGTGACATCTACTACATTACCTGTATATAGAGAGTTATCACTGTGTTATCTGTAGTGTTACATAGGACTGCCGAGGACATCTACTACATTACCTGTATATAGAGATTTATCACTGTGTTATCTGTGGTGTTACATAGGACTGCCGGTGACATCTACTACATTACCTGTATATAGAGAGTTATCACTGTGTTATCTGTAGTGTTACATAGGACTGCCGGTGACATCTACTACATTACCTGTATATAGAGAGTTATCACTGTGTTATCTGTGGTGTTACATAGGACTGCCGGTGTCATCTACTACATTACCTGTATATAGAGAGTTATCACTGTGTTATCTGTGGTGTTACATAGGACTGCCGGTGACATCTACTACATTACCTGTACTCAGAGAGTTATCACTGTGTTATCTGTGGTGTTACATAGGACTGCCGGTGACATCTACTACATTACCTGTATATAGAGAGTTATCACTGTGTTATCTGTGGTGTTACATAGGACTGCCGAGGACATCTACTACATTACCTGTATATAGAGAGTTATCACTGTGTTATCTGTGTGTTACATAGGACTGCCGGTGACATCTACTACATTACCGGTATATAGAGAGTTATCACTGTGTTATCTGTAGTGTTACATAGGACTGCCGGTGACATCTACTACATTACCTGTATATAGAGAGTTATCACTGTGTTATCTGTGTGTTACATAGGACTGCCGGTGACATCTACTACATTACCTGTATATAGAGAGTTATCACTGTGTTATCTGTGGTGTTACATAGGACTGCCGGTGACATCTACTACATTACCTGTATATAGAGAGTTATCACTGTGTTATCTGTAGTGTTACATAGGACTGCCGGTGACATCTACTACATTACCTGTATATAGAGAGTTATCACTGTGTTATCTGTGTGTTACATAGGACTGCCGGTGACATCTACTACATTACCGGTATATAGAGAGTTATCACTGTGTTATCTGTGTGTTACATAGGACTGCCGGTGTCATCTACTACATTACCTGTATATAGAGAGTTATCACTGTGTTATCTGTGGTGTTACATAGGACTGCCGGTGACATCTACTACATTACCTGTATATAGAGAGTTATCACTGTGTTATCTGTGGTGTTACATAGGACTGCCGGTGTCATCTACTACATTACCTGTACTCAGAGAGTTATCACTGTGTTATCTGTGCTGTTACATAGGACTGCCGGTGACATCTACTACATTACCTGTATATAGAGAGTTATCACTGTGTTATCTGTAGTGTTACATAGGACTGCCGGTGACATCTACTACATTACCTGTGTATAGAGAGTTATCACTGTGTTATCTGTGGTGTTACATAGGACTGCCGGTGACATCTACTACATTACCTGTATATAGAGAGTTATCACTGTGTTATCTGTAGTGTTACATAGGACTGCCGGTGACATCTACTACATTACCTGTATATAGAGAGTTATCACTGTGTTATCTGTGGTGTTACATAGGACTGCCGGTGTCATCTACTACATTACCTGTATATAGAGAGTTATCACTGTGTTATCTGTGGTGTTACATAGGACTGCCGGTGACATCTACTACATTACCTGTATATAGAGAGTTATCACTGTGTTATCTGTAGTGTTACATAGGACTGCCGGTGACATCTACTACATTACCTGTATATAGAGAGTTATCACTGTGTTATCTGTGGTGTTACATAGGACTGCCGGTGACATCTACTACATTACCTGTACTCAGAGAGTTATCACTGTGTTATCTGTGGTGTTACATAGGACTGCCGGTGACATCTACTGCATTACCTGTACTCAGAGAGTTATCACTGTGTTATCTGTAGTGTTACATAGGACTGCCGGTGACATCTACTACATTACCTGTATATAGAGAGTTATCACTGTGTTATCTGTGGTGTTACATAGGACTGCCGGTGACATCTACTACATTACCTGTATATAGAGAGTTATCACTGTGTTATCTGTGTGTTACATAGGACTGCCGAGGACATCTACTACATTACCTGTATATAGAGAGTTATCACTGTGTTATCTGTAGTGTTACATAGGACTGCCGAGGACATCTACTACATTACCTGTATATAGAGAGTTATCACTGTGTTATCTGTGGTGTTACATAGGACTGCCGGTGACGTCTACTACATTACCTGTATATAGAGAGTTATCACTGTGTTATCTGTGTGTTACATAGGACTGCCGGTGACATCTACTACATTACCTGTATATAGAGAGTTATCACTGTGTTATCTGTGTGTTACATAGGACTGCCGGTGACATCTACTACATTACCTGTATATAGAGAGTTATCACTGTGTTATCTGTGTGTTACATAGGACTGCCGGTGACATCTACTACATTACCTGTATATAGAGAGTTATCACTGTGTTATCTGTGGTGTTACATAGGACTGCCGGTGACATCTACTACATTACCTGTATATAGAGAGTTATCACTGTGTTATCTGTGGTGTTACATGGGACTGCCGGTGACATCTACTACATTACCTGTATATAGAGAGTTATCACTGTGTTATCTGTGTGTTACATAGGACTGCCGGTGACATCTACTACATTACCTGTATATAGAGAGTTATCACTGTGTTATCTGTGTGTTACATAGGACTGCCGGTGACATCTACTACATTACCGGTATATAGAGAGTTATCACTGTGTTATCTGTGTGTTACATAGGACTGCCGGTGTCATCTACTACATTACCTGTATATAGAGAGTTATCACTGTGTTATCTGTGGTGTTACATAGGACTGCCGGTGACATCTACTACATTACCTGTATATAGAGAGTTATCACTGTGTTATCTGTGGTGTTACATAGGACTGCCGGTGACATGTACTCCATTACCTGTATATAGAGAGTTATCACTGTGTTATCTGTGGTGTTACATAGGACTGCCGGTGACATCTACTACATTACCTGTACTCAGAGAGTTATCACTGTGTTATCTGTGCTGTTACATAGGACTGCCGGTGACATCTACTACATTACCTGTATATAGAGAGTTATCACTGTGTTATCTGTGGTGTTACATAGGACTGCCGGTGACATCTACTACATTACCTGTATATAGAGAGTTATCACTGTGTTATCTGTAGTGTTACATAGGACTGCCGGTGACATCTACTACATTACCTGTATATAGAGAGTTATCACTGTGTTATCTGTGGTGTTACATAGGACTGCCGGTGTCATCTACTACATTACCTGTATATAGAGAGTTATCACTGTGTTATCTGTGGTGTTACATAGGACTGCCGGTGACATCTACTACATTACCTGTATATAGAGAGTTATCACTGTGTTATCTGTGCTGTTACATAGGACTGCCGATGACATCTACTACATTACCTGTATATAGAGAGTTATCACTGTGTTATCTGTGCTGTTACATAGGACTGCCGGTGACATCTACTACATTACCTGTATATAGAGAGTTATCACTGTGTTATCTGTGGTGTTACATAGGACTGCCGGTGTCATCTACTACATTACCTGTACTCAGAGAGTTATCACTGTGTTATCTGTGCTGTTACATAGGACTGCCGGTGACATCTACTACATTACCTGTATATAGAGAGTTATCACTGTGTTATCTGTGGTGTTACATAGGACTGCCGGTGACATCTACTACATTACCTGTATATAGAGAGTTATCACTGTGTTATCTGTAGTGTTACATAGGACTGCCGGTGACATCTACTACATTACCTGTATATAGAGAGTTATCACTGTGTTATCTGTGGTGTTACATAGGACTGCCGGTGTCATCTACTACATTACCTGTATATAGAGAGTTATCACTGTGTTATCTGTGGTGTTACATAGGACTGCCGGTGACATCTACTACATTACCTGTATATAGAGAGTTATCACTGTGTTATCTGTAGTGTTACATAGGACTGCCGGTGACATCTACTACATTACCTGTATATAGAGAGTTATCACTGTGTTATCTGTGGTGTTACATAGGACTGCCGGTGACATCTACTACATTACCTGTACTCAGAGAGTTATCACTGTGTTATCTGTGGTGTTACATAGGACTGCCGGTGACATCTACTGCATTACCTGTACTCAGAGAGTTATCACTGTGTTATCTGTAGTGTTACATAGGACTGCCGGTGACATCTACTACATTACCTGTATATAGAGAGTTATCACTGTGTTATCTGTGGTGTTACATAGGACTGCCGGTGACATCTACTACATTACCTGTATATAGAGAGTTATCACTGTGTTATCTGTGTGTTACATAGGACTGCCGAGGACATCTACTACATTACCTGTATATAGAGAGTTATCACTGTGTTATCTGTAGTGTTACATAGGACTGCCGGTGACATCTACTACATTACCTGTATATAGAGAGTTATCACTGTGTTATCTGTGGTGTTACATAGGACTGCCGGTGACGTCTACTACATTACCTGTATATAGAGAGTTATCACTGTGTTATCTGTGTGTTACATAGGACTGCCGGTGACATCTACTACATTACCTGTATATAGAGAGTTATCACTGTGTTATCTGTAGTGTTACATAGGACTGCCGGTGACATCTACTACATTACCTGTATATAGAGAGTTATCACTGTGTTATCTGTGTGTTACATAGGACTGCCGGTGACATCTACTACATTACCTGTATATAGAGAGTTATCACTGTGTTATCTGTGGTGTTACATAGGACTGCCGGTGACATCTACTACATTACCTGTATATAGAGAGTTATCACTGTGTTATCTGTAGTGTTACATAGGACTGCCGGTGACATCTACTACATTACCTGTATATAGAGAGTTATCACTGTGTTATCTGTGTGTTACATAGGACTGCCGGTGACATCTACTACATTACCGGTATATAGAGAGTTATCACTGTGTTATCTGTGTGTTACATAGGACTGCCAGTGTCATCTACTACATTACCTGTATATAGAGAGTTATCACTGTGTTATCTGTGGTGTTACATAGGACTGCCGGTGACATCTACTACATTACCTGTATATAGAGAGTTATCACTGTGTTATCTGTGGTGTTACATAGGACTGCCGGTGTCATCTACTACATTACCTGTACTCAGAGAGTTATCACTGTGTTATCTGTGCTGTTACATAGGACTGCCGGTGACATCTACTACATTACCTGTATATAGAGAGTTATCACTGTGTTATCTGTGCTGTTACATAGGACTGCCGATGACATCTACTACATTACCTGTATATAGAGAGTTATCACTGTGTTATCTGTGGTGTTACATAGGACTGCCGGTGACATCTACTACATTACCTGTATATAGAGAGTTATCACTGTGTTATCTGTGGTGTTACATAGGACTGCCGGTGACATCTACTACATTACCTGTATATAGAGAGATATCACTGTGTTATCTGTGGTGTTACATAGGACTGCCGGTGACATCTACTACATTACCTGTATATAGAGAGTTATCACTGTGTTATCTGTGGTGTTACATAGGACTGCCGGTGACATCTACTACATTACCTGTATATAGAGAGTTATCACTGTGTTATCTGTGGTGTTACATAGGACTGCCGGTGACATCTACTACATTACCTGTATATAGAGAGTTATCACTGTGTTATCTGTGTGTTACATAGGACTGCCGGTGACATCTACTACATTACCTGTATATAGAGAGTTATTACTGTTATCTGTGGTGTTACATAGGACTGCCGGTGACATCTACTACATTACCTGTATATAGAGAGTTATTACTGTTATCTGTGGTGTTACATAGGACTGCCGGTGACATCTACTACATTACCTGTATATAGAGAGTTATCACTGTGTTATCTGTGGTGTTACATAGGACTGCCGGTGACATCTACTACATTACCTGTATATAGAGAGTTATCACTGTGTTATCTGTGGTGTTACATAGGACTGCCGGTGACATCTACTACATTACCTGTATATAGAGAGTTATCACTGTGTTATCTGTGGTGTTACATAGGACTGCCGGTGACATCTACTACATTACCTGTATATAGAGAGTTATCACTGTGTTATCTGTGGTGTTACATAGGACTGCCGGTGACATCTACTACATTACCTGTATATAGAGAGTTATCACTGTGTTATCTGTGGTGTTACATGGGACTGCCGGTGACATCTACTACATTACCTGTATATAGAGAGTTATCACTGTGTTATCTGTGGTGTTACATAGGACTGCCGGTGACATCTACTCCATTACCTGTATATAGAGAGTTATCACTGTGTTATCTGTGGTGTTACATAGGACTGCCGGTGACATCTACTACATTACCTGTATATAGAGAGTTATCACTGTGTTATCTGTGGTGTTACATAGGACTGCCGGTGACATCTACTACATTATCTGTATATAGAGAGTTATCACTGTGTTATCTGTGGTGTTACATAGGACTGCCGGTGACATCTACTACATTACCTGTATATAGAGAGTTATCACTGTGTTATCTGTGGTGTTACATAGGACTGCCGGTGACATCTACTACATTACCTGTATATAGAGAGTTATCACTGTGTTATCTGTGGTGTTACATAGGACTGCCGGTGACATCTACTACATTACCTGTATATAGAGAGATATCACTGTGTAACCTGTAGTGTTACATAGGACTGCCGGTGACATCTACTACATTACCTGTATATAGAGAGTTATCACTGTGTTATCTGTGGTGTTACATAGGACTGCCGGTGACATCTACTACATTATCTGTATATAGAGAGTTATCACTGTGTTATCTGTGGTGTTACATAGGACTGCCGGTGACATCTACTACATTACCTGTATATAGAGAGTTATCACTGTGTTATCTGTGGTGTTACATAGGACTGCCGGTGACACCTACTACATTACCTGTATATAGAGAGTTATCACTGTGTTATCTGTGTGTTACATAGGACTGCCGGTGACATCTACTACATTACCTGTACTCAGAGAGTTATCACTGTGTTATCTGTGGTGTTACATAGGACTGCCGGTGACATCTACTACATTACCTGTATATAGAGAGTTATCACTGTGTTATCTGTGGTGTTACATAGGACTGCCGGTGACATCTACTACATTACCTGTATATAGAGAGTTATCACTGTGTTATCTGTGGTGTTACATAGGACTGCCGGTGACATCTACTACATTACCTGTATATAGAGAGTTATCACTGTGTTATATGTGGTGTTACATAGGACTGCCGGTGACATCTACTACATTACCTGTATATAGAGAGTTATCACTGTGTTATCTGTGGTGTTACATGGGACTGCCGGTGACATCTACTACATTACCTGTACTCAGAGAGTTATCACTGTGTTATCTGTGTGTTACATAGGACTGCCGGTGACATCGACTACATTACCTGTATATAGAGAGTTATCACTGTGTTATCTGTGGTGTTACATAGGACTGCCGGTGACATCTACTACATTACCTGTATATAGAGAGTTATCACTGTGTTATCTGTAGTGTTACATAGGACTGCCGGTGACATCTACTACATTACCTGTATATAGAGATTTATCACTGTGTTATCTGTGTGTTACATAGGACTGCCGGTGACATCTACTACATTACCTGTATATAGAGAGTTATCACTGTGTTATCTGTGGTGTTACATAGGACTGCCGGTGACATCTACTACATTACCTGTATATAGAGAGTTATCACTGTGTTATCTGTGGTGTTACATAGGACTGCCGGTGACATCTACTACATTACCTGTATATAGAGAGTTATCACTGTGTTATCTGTGGTGTTACATAGGACTGCCGGAGACATCTACTACATTACCTGTATATAGAGAGTTATCACTGTGTTATCTGTGGTGTTACATAGGACTGCCGGTGACATCTACTACATTACCTGTATATAGAGAGTTATCACTGTGTTATCTGTGGTGTTACATAGGACTGCCGGTGACATCTACTACATTACCTGTATATAGAGAGTTATCACTGTGTTATCTGTGGTGTTACATAGGACTGCCGGTGACATCTACTACATTACCTGTATATAGAGAGTTATCACTGTGTTATCTGTGCTGTTACATAGGACTGCCGGAGACATCTACTACATTACCTGTATATAGAGAGTTATCACTGTGTTATCTGTGGTGTTACATGGGACTGCCGGTGACATCTACTACATTACCTGTATATAGAGAGTTATCACTGTGTTATCTGTGTGTTACATGGGACTGCCGGTGACATCTACTACATTACCTGTATATAGAGAGTTATCACTGTGTTATCTGTGTGTTACATAGGACTGCCGGTGACATCTACTACATTACCTGTATATAGAGAGTTATCACTGTGTTATCTGTGGTGTTACATAGGACTGCCGGTGACATCTACTACATTACCTGTATATAGAGAGTTATCACTGTGTTATCTGTGTGTTACATAGGACTGCCGGTGACATCTACTACATTACCTGTATATAGAGAGTTATCACTGTGTTATCTGTGGTGTTACATAGGACTGCCGGTGACATCTACTACATTACCTGTATATAGAGAGTTATCACTGTGTTATCTGTGTGTTACATAGGACTGCCGGTGACATCTACTACATTACCTGTATATAGAGAGTTATCACTGTGTTATCTGTGGTGTTACATAGGACTGCCGGTGACATCTACTACATTACCTGTATATAGAGAGTTATCACTGTGTTATCTGTAGTGTTACATAGGACTGCCGGTGACATCTACTACATTACCTGTATATAGAGAGTTATCACTGTGTTATCTGTGGTGTTACATAGGACTGCCGGTGACATCTACTACATTACCTGTATATAGAGAGTTATCACTGTGTTATCTGTGCTGTTACATAGGACTGCCGGTGACATCTACTACATTACCTGTATATAGAGAGTTATCACTGTGTTATCTGTGGTGTTACATAGGACTGCCGGTGACATCTACTACATTACCTGTATATAGAGAGTTATCACTGTGTTATCTGTGGTGTTACATAGGACTGCCGGTGACATCTACTACATTACCTGTATATAGAGAGTTATCACTGTGTTATCTGTGGTGTTACATAGGACTGCCGGTGACATCTACTACATTATCTGTATATAGAGAGTTATCACTGTGTTATCTGTGGTGTTACATAGGACTGCCGGTGACATCTACTACATTACCTGTATATAGAGAGTTATCACTGTGTTATCTGTGGTGTTACATAGGACTGCCGGTGACATCTACTACATTACCTGTATATAGAGAGTTATCACTGTGTTATCTGTGGTGTTACATAGGACTGCCGGTGACATCTACTACATTACCTGTATATAGAGAGTTATCACTGTGTTATCTGTGGTGTTACATAGGACTGCCGGTGACATCTACTACATTACCTGTATATAGAGAGTTATCACTGTGTTATCTGTGGTGTTACATAGGACTGCCGGTGACATCTACTACATTACCTGTATATAGAGAGTTATCACTGTGTTATCTGTGGTGTTACATAGGACTGCCGGTGACATCTACTACATTACCTGTACTCAGAGAGTTATCACTGTGTTATCTGTGGTGTTACATAGGACTGCCGGTCACATCTACTACATTACCTGTATATAGAGAGTTATCACTGTGTTATCTGTGGTGTTACATAGGACTGCCGGTGACATCTACTACATTATCTGTATATAGAGAGTTATCACTGTGTTATCTGTGGTGTTACATAGGACTGCCGGTGACATCTACTACATTACCTGTATATAGAGAGTTATCACTGTGTTATCTGTGGTGTTACATAGGACTGCCGGTGACATCTACTACATTACCTGTACTCAGAGAGTTATCACTGTGTTATCTGTGGTGTTACATAGGACTGCCGGTGACATCTACTACATTACCTGTATATAGAGAGTTATCACTGTGTTATCTGTGGTGTTACATAGGACTGCCGGTGACATCTACTACATTATCTGTATATAGAGAGTTATCACTGTGTTATCTGTGGTGTTACATAGGACTGCCGGTGACATCTACTACATTACCTGTATATAGAGAGTTATCACTGTGTTATCTGTGGTGTTACATAGGACTGCCGGTGACATCTACTACATTACCTGTACTCAGAGAGTTATCACTGTGTTATCTGTGGTGTTACATAGGACTGCCGGTGACATCTACTACATTACCTGTATATAGAGATTTATCACTGTGTTATCTGTGTGTTACATAGGACTGCCGGTGACATCTACTACATTACCTGTATATAGAGAGTTATCACTGTGTTATCTGTGGTGTTACATAGGACTGCCGGTGACATCTACTACATTACCTGTATATAGAGAGTTATCACTGTGTTATCTGTGGTGTTACATAGGACTGCCGGTGACACCTACTACATTACCTGTATATAGAGAGTTATCACTGTGTTATCTGTGTGTTACATAGGACTGCCGGTGACATCTACTACATTACCTGTATATAGAGAATTATCACTGTGTTATCTGTGCTGTTACATAGGACTGCCGGTGACATCTACTACATTACCTGTACTCAGAGAGTTATCACTGTGTTATCTGTGGTGTTACATAGGACTGCCAGTGACATCTACTACATTACCTGTATATAGAGAGTTATCACTGTGTTATCTGTGGTGTTACATAGGACTGCCGGTGACATCTACTACATTACCTGTATATAGAGAGTTATCACTGTGTTATCTGTGGTGTTACATAGGACTGCCGGTGACATCTACTACATTACCTGTATATAGAGAGTTATCACTGTGTTATCTGTGGTGTTACATAGGACTGCCGGTGACACCTACTACATTACCTGTATATAGAGAGTTATCACTGTGTTATCTGTGTGTTACATAGGACTGCCGGTGACATCTACTACATTACCTGTATATAGAGAATTATCACTGTGTTATCTGTGCTGTTACATAGGACTGCCGGTGACATCTACTACATTACCTGTACTCAGAGAGTTATCACTGTGTTATCTGTGGTGTTACATAGGACTGCCGGTGACATCTACTACATTACCTGTATATAGAGAGTTATCACTGTGTTATCTGTGGTGTTACATAGGACTGCCGGTGACATCTACTACATTACCTGTATATAGAGAGTTATCACTGTGTTATCTGTGGTGTTACATAGGACTGCCGGTGACATCTACTACATTACCTGTATATAGAGAGTTATCACTGTGTTATCTGTGGTGTTACATAGGACTGCCGGTGACATCTACTACATTACCTGTATATAGAGAGTTATCACTGTGTTATCTGTGTGTTACATAGGACTGCCGGTGACATCTACTACATTACCTGTATATAGAGAGTTATCACTGTGTTATCTGTGGTGTTACATAGGACTGCCGGTGACATCTACTACATTACCTGTATATAGAGAGTTATCACTGTGTTATCTCTGGTGTTACATAGGACTGCCGGTGACATCTACTACATTACCTGTACTCAGAGAGTTATCACTGTGTTATCTGTGGTGTTACATAGGACTGCCGGTGACATCTACTACATTACCTGTATATAGAGACTTATCACTGTGTTATCTGTGTGTTACATAGGACTGCCGGTGACATCTACTACATTACCTGTATATAGAGATTTATCACTGTGTTATCTGTGTGTTACATAGGACTGCCGGTGACATCTACTACATTACCTGTACTCAGAGAGTTATCACTGTGTTATCTGTGGTGTTACATAGGACTGCAGGTGACATCTACTACATTACATAGGACTGCCGGTGACATCTACTACATTACCTGTATACAGAGAGTTATCACTGTGTTATCTGTGGTGTTACATAGGACTGCCGGTGACATCTACTACATTACATAGGACTGCCGGTGACATCTACTACATTACCCGTATATAGAGAGTTATCACTGCGTTATCTGTGGTGTTACATAGGACTGCCGGTGACATCTACTACATTACCTGTATATAGAGAGTTATCACTGTGTTATCTGTGGTGTTACATAGGACTGCCGGTGACATCTACTACATTAGCTGTATATAGAGAGTTATCACTGTGTTATCTGTAGTGTTACATAGGACTGCCGGTGACATCTACTACATTACCTGTATATAGAGAGTTATCACTGTGTTATCTGTGGTGTTACATAGGACTGCCGGTGACATCTACTACATTACCTGTATATAGAGAGTTATCACTGTGTTATCTGTGGTGTTACATAGGACTGCCGGTGACATCTACTACATTACCTGTATATAGAGAGTTATCACTGTGTTATCTGTGGTGTTACATGGGACTGCCGGTGACATCTACTACATTACCTGTATATAGAGAGTTATCACTGTGTTATCTGTGGTGTTACATAGGACTGCCGGTGACATCTACTACATTACCTGTATATAGAGAGTTATCACTGTGTTATCTGTGGTGTTACATAGGACTGCCGGTGACATCTACTACATTACCTGTATATAGAGAGTTATCACTGTGTTATCTGTGGTGTTACATAGGACTGCCGGTGACATCTACTACATTACCTGTATATAGAGAGTTATCACTGTGTTATCTGTGGTGTTACATAGGACTGCCGGTGACAACTACTACATTACCTGTATATAGAGAGTTATCACTGTGTTATCTGCGGTGTTACATAGGACTGCCGGCGACATCTACTACATTGCCTGTATATAGAGAGTTATCACTGTGTTATCTGTGGTGTTACATAGGACTGCCGGTGACATCTACTACATTACTTGTATATAGAGAGTTATCACTGTGTTATCTGTGGTGTTACATAGGACTGCCGGTGACATCTACTACATTACCTGTATATAGAGAGTTATCACTGCGTTATCTGTGGTGTTACATAGGACTGCCGGTGACATCTACTACATTACCTGTATATAGAGAGTTATCACTGCGTTATCTGTGGTGTTACATAGGACTGCCGGTGACATCTACTACATTACCTGTATATAGAGAGATATCACTGTGTTATCTGTGCTGTTACATAGGACTGCCGGTGTCATCTACTACATTACCTGTATATAGAGAGTTATCACTGTGTTATCTGTGGTGTTACATAGGACTGCCGGTGACATCTACTACATTACCTGTATATAGAGAGTTATCACTGCGTTATCTGTGGTGTTACATAGGACTGCCGGTGACATCTACTACATTACCTGTATATAGAGAGTTATCACTGTGTTATCTGTGGTGTTACATAGGACTGCCGGTGACATCTACTACATTACCTGTATATAGAGAGTTATCACTGTGTTATCTGTGGTGTTACATAGGACTGCCGGTGACATCTACTACATTACCTGTGGTGTTACATAGGACTGCAGGCCCTTTAAGAAGACACATAGAGGGTCTGGTGAGTGTGCCACCAGGTGTGCACAGACATCTGAGTGACTCGGGGTGACATATTTGCGGTGTACCTAATAATGAGGGACGTTGCAGGGTCTGTGACATAAGTAAATGACAGAATCCTCCCCGGAACGGTCTGCGTTGCGGAAAGTCTGACGCCAGGTCCAGGACTTCTATTAGAGATGGGTCGTGCAGTAAGTCTAATATTGACCTTGGCTCGGGCAGACGGCAGAGTAACGGGATAACGTCGCTGTGATGACACGGGAAGGAAAGCTAAATACAAGTAAAACTTCCACATCAAACATCGCAGAGAGAATGGCCCTCTGTCCGGGCGCGCGCTCACAGGGGCCACGAAGAGAGAAGCGGGGTAATGAAAGTGAGAAGAGAAAGAAAAAACACAGAAGATGAGGATGAGACCTGGCGACAACCCTGCGGCACCCTCCTGCACATAACAGCGGCGCCCGGGGAGTCAGAGAGCGAAACCCAGTAACAATCAATAAAAAATACAATAAAGTCTATAAGGAGGTATGAGTGGGGTCTCATCTTCCTCTTAGTCGGTGACCGCTGTATGGGGGTGGGGGGTGGGGCTCTGTTATTCCCCCTGATTCCCTGTGCTGATCCTCTGTTATTCCTCCTCTTCTGGCCATTGTGCTGATCCTCTGTTATTCCTCCTCTTCTGGCCATTGTGCTGATCCTCTGTTATTCCTCCTCTTCTGGCCATTGTGCTGATCCTCTGTTATTCCCCCTCTTCTGGCCATTGTGCTGATCCTCTGTTATTCCCCCTGATTCCCTGTGCTGATCCTCTGTTATTCCCCCTCTTCTGGCCATTGTGCTGATCCTCTGTTATTCCTCCTCTTCTGGCCATTGTGCTGATCCTCTGTTATTCCTCCTCTTCTGGCCATTGTGCTGATCCTCTGTTACTCCTCCTCCTCTTCTGGCCATTGTGCTGATCCTCTGTTATTCCCCCTCTTCTGGCCATTGTGCTGATCCTCCGTTATTCCTCCTCTTCTGGCCATTGTGCTGATCCTCTGTTATTCCCCCTCTTCTGGCCATTGTGCTGATCCTCTGTTATTCCTCCCCCTCTTCTGGCCATTGTGCTGATCCTCTGTTATTCCTCCTCCTCTTCTGGCCATTGTGCTGATCCTCTGTTATTCCTCCTCCTCTTCTGGCCATTGTGCTGATCCTCTGTTACTCCTCCTCTTCTGGCCATTGTGCTGATCCTCTGTTATTCCCCCTCTTCTGGCCATTGTGCTGATCCTCTGTTATTCCTCCTCTTCTGGCCATTGTGCTGATCCTCTGTTATTCCCCCTCTTCTGGCCATTGTGCTGATCATCTGTTATTCCTCCTCTTCTGGCCATTGTGCTGATCCTCTGTTATTTTCCTCTTCTGGCCATTGTGCTGATCCTCTGTTATTCCCCCTCTTCTGGCCATTGTGCTGATCATCTGTTATTCCTCCTCTTCTGGCCATTGTGCTGATCCTCTGTTATTCCTCCTCTTCTGGCCATTGTGCTGATCCTCTGTTATTCCTCCTCTTCTGGCCATTGTGCTGATCCTCTGTTATTCCTCCTCTTCTGGCCATTGTGCTGATCCTCTGTTATTCCTCCTCTTCTGGCCATTGTGCTGATCCTCTGTTACTCCTCCTCCTCTTCTGGCCATTGTGCTGATCCTCTGTTACTCCTCCTCCTCTTCTGGCCATTGTGCTGATCCTCTGTTATTTTCCTCTTCTGGCCATTGTGCTGATCCTCTGTTATTCCCCCTCTTTCGGCCATTGTGCTGATCCTCTGTTATTCCCCCTCTTCTGGCCATTGTGCTGATCCTCTGTTATTCCTCCTCTTCTGGCCATTGTGCTGATCCTCTGTTATTCCTCCTCTTCTGGCCATATTGCTGATCCTCTGTTACTCCTCCTCCTCTTCTGGCCATTGTGCTGATCCTCTGTTATTTTCCTCTTCTGGCCATTGTGCTGATCCTCTGTTATTCCTCCTCTTCTGGCCATTGTGCTGATCCTCTGTTATTCCTCCTCTTCTGGCCATTGTGCTGATCCTCTGTTATTCCTCCTCTTCTGGCCATTGTGCTGATCCTCTGTTATTCCCCCTCTTCTGGCCATTGTGCTGATCCTCTGTTATTCCCCTCTTCTGGCCATTGTGCTGATCCTCTGTTATTCCCCTCTTTCGGCCATTGTGCTGATCCTCTGTTATTCCTCCTCTTCTGGCCATTGTGCTGATCCTCTGTTATTCCTCCTCTTCTGGCCATTGTGCTGATCCTCTGTTATTCCCCCTCTTCTGGCCATTGTGCTGATCCTCTGTTATTCCCCTCTTTCGGCCATTGTGCTGATCCTCTGTTATTCCCCCTCTTCTGGCCATTGTGCTGATCCTCTGTTATTTTCCTCTTCTGGCCATTGTGCTGATCCTCTGTTATTCCCCCTCTTCTGGCCATTGTGCTGATCCTCTGTTATTCCTCCTCTTCTGGCCATATTGCTGATCCTCTGTTACTCCTCCTCCTCTTCTGGCCATTGTGCTGATCCTCTGTTATTTTCCTCTTCTGGCCATTGTGCTGATCCTCTGTTATTCCTCCTCTTCTGGCCATTGTGCTGATCCTCTGTTATTCCTCCTCTTCTGGCCATTGTGCTGATCCTCTGTTATTCCTCCTCTTCTGGCCATTGTGCTGATCCTCTGTTATTCCTCCTCTTCTGGCCATTTTGCTGATCCTCTGTTATTCCCCCTCTTTCGGCCATTGTGCTGATCCTCTGTTATTCCTCCTCTTCTGGCCATTGTGCTGATCCTCTGTTATTCCCCCTCTTCTGGCCATTGTGCTGATCCTCTGTTATTCCCCCTCTTCTGGCCATTGTACTGATCCTCTGTTATTCCTCCTCTTCTGGCCATTGTGCTGATCCTCTGTTATTCCCCTCTTTCGGCCATTGTGCTGATCCTCTGTTATTCCTCCTCTTCTGGCCATTGTGCTGATCCTCTGTTATTCCCCTCTTTCGGCCATTGTGCTGATCCTCTGTTATTCCCCCTGATTCCCTGTGCTGATCCTCTGTTATTCCTCCTCTTCTGGCCATTGTGCTGATCCTCTGTTATTCCCCTCTTTCGGCCATTGTGCTGATCCTCTGTTAGTCCTCCTCCTCTTATGGCCATTGTGCTGATCCTCTGTTACTCCTCCTCTTCTGGCCATTGTGCTGATCCTCTGTTATTCCTCCTCCTCTTCTGGCCATTGTGCTGATCCTCTGTTATTCCTCCTCTTCTGGCCATTGTGCTGATCCTCTGTTATTCCTCCTCTTCTGGCCATTGTGCTGATCCTCTGTTATTCCTCCTCTTCTGGCCATTGTGCTGATCCTCTGTTATTCCCCCTGATTCCCTGTGCTGATCCTCTGTTATTCCTCCTCTTCTGGCCATTGTGCTGATCCTCTGTTATTCCTCCTCTTCTGGCCATTGTGCTGATCCTCTGTTATTCCCCCTCTTCTGGCCATTGTGCTGATCCTCTGTTATTCCCCCTCTTCTGGCCATTGTGCTGATCCTCTGTTATTCCCCTCTTTCGGCCATTGTGCTGATCCTCTGTTATTCCCCCTGATTCCCTGTGCTGATCCTCTGTTATTCCCCCTCTTCTGGCCATTGTGCTGATCCTCTGTTATTCCCCTCTTTCGGCCATTGTGCTGATCCTCTGTTATTCCCCCTGATTCCCTGTGCTGATCCTCTGTTATTCCTCCTCTTCTGGCCATTGTGCTGATCCTCTGTTATTCCCCTCTTTCGGCCATTGTGCTGATCCTCTGTTAGTCCTCCTCCTCTTATGGCCATTGTGCTGATCCTCTGTTACTCCTCCTCTTCTGGCCATTGTGCTGATCCTCTGTTATTCCTCCTCCTCTTCTGGCCATTGTGCTGATCCTCTGTTATTCCTCCTCTTCTGGCCATTGTGCTGATCCTCTGTTATTCCTCCTCTTCTGGCCATTGTGCTGATCCTCTGTTATTCCCCCTCTTCTGGCCATTGTGCTGATCCTCTGTTATTCCCCCTGATTCCCTGTGCTGATCCTCTGTTATTCCTCCTCTTCTGGCCATTGTGCTGATCCTCTGTTATTCCTCCTCTTCTGGCCATTGTGCTGATCCTCTGTTATTCCCCCTCTTCTGGCCATTGTGCTGATCCTCTGTTATTCCCCCTCTTCTGGCCATTGTGCTGATCCTCTGTTATTCCCCTCTTTCGGCCATTGTGCTGATCCTCTGTTATTCCCCCTGATTCCCTGTGCTGATCCTCTGTTATTCCCCCTCTTCTGGCCATTGTGCTGATCCTCTGTTATTCCCCTCTTTCGGCCATTGTGCTGATCCTCTGTTATTCCCCCTCTTCTGGCCATTGTGCTGATCCTCTGTTATTCCTCCTCTTCTGGCCATTGTGCTGATCCTCTGTTATTCCCCCTCTTCTGGCCATTGTGCTGATCCTCTGTTATTCCTCCTCTTCTGGCCATTGTGCTGATCCTCTGTTATTCCTCCTCCTCTTCTGGCCATTGTGCTGATCCTCTGTTATTCCCCCTCTTCTGGCCATTGTGCTGATCCTCTGTTATTCCTCCTCTTCCGGCCATTGTGCTGATCCTCTGTTATTCCTCCTCTTCTGGCCATTGTGCTGATCCTCTGTTATTCCTCCTCTTCCGGCCATTGTGCTGATCCTCTGTTATTCCCCCTCTTCTGGCCATTGTGCTGATCCTCTGTTATTCCCCCTCTTCTGGCCATTGTGCTGATCCTCTGTTATTCCTCCTCTTTTGGCCATTGTGCTGATCCTCTGTTATTCCCCTCTTTCGGCCATTGTGCTGATCCTCTGTTATTCCTCCTCTTCTGGCCATTGTGCTGATCCTCTGTTAGTCCTCCTCCTCTTATGGCCATTGTGCTGATCCTCTGTTACTCCTCCTCTTCTGGCCATTGTGCTGATCCTCTGTTATTCCTCCTCCTCTTCTGGCCATTGTGCTGATCCTCTGTTATTCCTCCTCTTCTGGCCATTGTGCTGATCCTCTGTTATTCCTCCTCTTCTGGCCATTGTGCTGATCCTCTGTTATTCCTCCTCTTCTGGCCATTGTGCTGATCCTCTGTTATTCCCCCTCTTCTGGCCATTGTGCTGATCCTCTGTTATTCCTCCTCTTCTGGCCATTGTGCTGATCCTCTGTTATTCCCCCTCTTCTGGCCATTGTGCTGATCCTCTGTTATTCCCCCTGATTCCCTGTGCTGATCCTCTGTTATTCCTCCTCTTCTGGCCATTGTGCTGATCCTCTGTTATTCCTCCTCTTCTGGCCATTGTGCTGATCCTCTGTTATTCCCCCTCTTCTGGCCATTGTGCTGATCCTCTGTTATTCCCCCTCTTCTGGCCATTGTGCTGATCCTCTGTTATTCCCCTCTTTCGGCCATTGTGCTGATCCTCTGTTATTCCCCCTGATTCCCTGTGCTGATCCTCTGTTATTCCCCCTCTTCTGGCCATTGTGCTGATCCTCTGTTATTCCCCTCTTTCGGCCATTGTGCTGATCCTCTGTTATTCCCCCTCTTCTGGCCATTGTGCTGATCCTCTGTTATTCCTCCTCTTCTGGCCATTGTGCTGATCCTCTGTTATTCCCCCTCTTCTGGCCATTGTGCTGATCCTCTGTTATTCCTCCTCTTCTGGCCATTGTGCTGATCCTCTGTTATTCCTCCTCCTCTTCTGGCCATTGTGCTGATCCTCTGTTATTCCCCCTCTTCTGGCCATTGTGCTGATCCTCTGTTATTCCTCCTCTTCCGGCCATTGTGCTGATCCTCTGTTATTCCTCCTCTTCTGGCCATTGTGCTGATCCTCTGTTATTCCTCCTCTTCCGGCCATTGTGCTGATCCTCTGTTATTCCCCCTCTTCTGGCCATTGTGCTGATCCTCTGTTATTCCCCCTCTTCTGGCCATTGTGCTGATCCTCTGTTATTCCTCCTCTTTTGGCCATTGTGCTGATCCTCTGTTATTCCCCTCTTTCGGCCATTGTGCTGATCCTCTGTTATTCCTCCTCTTCTGGCCATTGTGCTGATCCTCTGTTATTCCCCTCTTTCGGCCATTGTGCTGATCCTCTGTTAGTCCTCCTCCTCTTATGGCCATTGTGCTGATCCTCTGTTACTCCTCCTCTTCTGGCCATTGTGCTGATCCTCTGTTATTCCTCCTCCTCTTCTGGCCATTGTGCTGATCCTCTGTTATTCCTCCTCTTCTGGCCATTGTGCTGATCCTCTGTTATTCCCCTCTTTCGGCCATTGTGCTGATCCTCTGTTATTTTCCTCTTCTGGCCATTGTGCTGATCCTCTGTTATTCCCCCTCTTCTGGCCATTGTGCTGATCCTCTGTTATTCCCCCTCTTCTGGCCATTGTGCTGATCCTCTGTTATTCCCCTCTTTCGGCCATTGTGCTGATCCTCTGTTATTCCCCTCTTTCGGCCATTGTGCTGATCCTCTGTTATTCCCCCTCTTCTGGCCATTGTGCTGATCCTCTGTTATTTTCCTCTTCTGGCCATTGTGCTGATCCTCTGTTATTCCCCCTCTTCTGGCCATTGTGCTGATCCTCTGTTATTCCTCCTCTTCTGGCCATTGTGCTGATCCTCTGTTATTCCCCCTCTTCTGGCCATTGTGCTGATCCTCTGTTATTCCCCCTGATTCCCTGTGCTGATCCTCTGTTATTCCTCCTCTTCTGGCCATTGTGCTGATCCTCTGTTATTCCCCTCTTTCGGCCATTGTGCTGATCCTCTGTTATTCCCCCTCTTCTGGCCATTGTGCTGATCCTCTGTTATTCCCCCTGATTCCCTGTGCTGATCCTCTGTTATTCCTCCTCTTCTGGCCATTGTGCTGATCCTCTGTTATTCCCCTCTTTCGGCCATTGTGCTGATCCTCTGTTATTCCCCTCTTTCGGCCATTGTGCTGATCCTCTGTTATTCCTCCTCTTCTGGCCATTGTGCTGATCCTCTGTTATTCCCCTCTTTCGGCCATTGTGCTGATCCTCTGTTATTCCCCCTGATTCCCTGTGCTGATCCTCTGTTATTCCCCCTCTTCTGGCCATTGTGCTGATCCTCTGTTATTCCTCCTCTTCTGGCCATTGTGCTGATCCTCTGTTATTCCCCCTCTTCTGGCCATTGTGCTGATCCTCTGTTATTCCTCCTCTTCTGGCCATTGTGCTGATCCTCTGTTATTCCCCTCTTTCGGCCATTGTGCTGATCCTCTGTTATTCCCCCTCTTTCGGCCATTGTGCTGATCCTCTGTTATTCCTCCTCCTCTTCTGGTCATTGTGCTGATCCTCTGTTACTCCTCCTCTTCTGGTCATTGTGGTGATCCTCTGTTATTCCTCCTCCTCTTCTGGCCATTGTGCTGATCCTCTGTTACTCCTCCTCCTCTTCTGGCCATTGTGCTGATCCTCTGTTATTCCTCCTCTTCTGGCCATTGTGCTGATCCTCTGTTACTCCTCCTCCTCTTCTGGCCATTGTGCTGATCCTCTGTTATTCCTCCTCTTCTGGCCATTGTGCTGATCCTCTGTTATTCCCCCTCTTCTGGCCATTGTGCTGATCCTCTGTTATTCCTCCTCTTCTGGCCATTGTGCTGATCCTCTGTTACTCCTCCTCTTCTGGCCATTGTGCTGATCCTCCGTTATTCCCCCTCTTCTGGCCATTGTGCTGATCCTCCGTTATTCCCCCTCTTCTGGCCATTGTGCTGATCCTCCGTTACTCCTCCTCTTCTGGCCATTGTGCTGATCCTTTGTTATTCCTCCTCTTCTGGCCATTGTGCTGATCCTCTGTTATTCCTCCTCTTCTGGCCATTGTGCTGATCCTCTGTTATTCCCCCTCTTCTGGCCATTGTGCTGATCCTCCGTTATTCCCCCTCTTCTGGCCATTGTGCTGATCCTCCGTTACTCCTCCTCTTCTGGCCATTGTGCTGATCCTCTGTTATTCCCCCTCTTCTGGCCATTGTGCTGATCCTCTGTTATTCCTCCTCTTCTGGCCATTGTGCTGATCCTCTGTTATTCCCCCTCTTCTGGCCATTGTGCTGATCCTCCGTTACTCCTCCTCTTCTGGCCATTGTGCTGATCCTCCGTTATTCCTCCTCTTCTGGCCATTGTGCTGATCCTCTGTTATTCCCCCTCTTCTGGCCATTGTGCTGATTCTCTGTTATTCCCCCTGATTCCCTGTGCTGATCCTCTGTTATTCCTCCTCTTCTGGCCATTGTGCTGATCCTCTGTTATTCCTCCTCTTCTGGCCATTGTGCTGATCCTCTGTTATTCCTCCTCTTCTGGCCATTGTGCTGATCCTCTGTTACTCCTCCTCTTCTGGCCATTGTGCTGATCCTCTGTTATTCCCCCTCTTCTGGCCATTGTGCTGATCCTCTGTTATTCCCCTCTTTCGGCCATTGTGCTGATCCTCTGTTATTCCCCCTCTTCTGGCCATTGTGCTGATCCTCTGTTATTCCCCCTCTTCTGGCCATTGTGCTGATCCTCTGTTATTCCCCTCTTTCGGCCATTGTGCTGATCCTCTGTTATTCCCCCTCTTCTGGCCATTGTGCTGATCCTCTGTTATTCCTCCTCTTTCGGCCATTGTGCTGATCCTCTGTTATTCCCCTCTTTCGGCCATTGTGCTGATCCTCTGTTATTCCCCCTCTTCTGGCCATTGTGCTGATCCTCTGTTATTCCCCCTCTTCTGGCCATTGTGCTGATCCTCTGTTATTCCCCCTCTTCTGGCCATTGTGCTGATCCTCTGTTATTCCCCCTCTTCTGGCCATTGTGCTGATCCTCTGTTATTCCCCCTGATTCCCTGTGCTGATCCTCTGTTATTCCTCCTCTTCTGGCCATTGTGCTGATCCTCTGTTATTCCTCCTCTTTCGGCCATTGTGCTGATCCTCTGTTATTCCCCTTTTTCGGCCATTGTGCTGATCCTCTGTTATTCCCCCTCTTCCTGGCTTGTAGACGCGATGTACAAGCCAGGAGCCGGCGGCAGCGGCGAATCGAGGAGCTGACACAGGTCAGCTCCTCGCTTCAGCCGCATGTGTCAGCGAGAGAGAGAGACGCAGCGGCGAAGCGAGCACGCGAGCAGCTTCAGCCGCATGTGTCGGGGAGAGAGGCGGGCAGAGAGCGGCGAGGGAGCGGAGGAGAAGGTAAGTTTAATGTGGAGGTGGAACGTGAATCTGGGGGCAGATAAAGGAGAGGACGGCATGACACTGGGGGCAGAGATGGGGGACATGAATCTGGGGGCAGAGATGTGGGACATGAATCTGGGGGCAGAGATGGAGGGACATGAATCTGGGGGCAGATATGGAGGGACATGAATCTGGGGGCAGATATGGAGGGACATGAATCTGGGGGCAGATATGGAGGGACGTGAATCTGGGGGCAGAGATGGGGGACGTGAATCTGGGGGCAGAGTTGGGGGACGTGAATCTGGGGGCAGAGATGGGGGGGACATGAATCTGGGGGCAGAGATGGAGGGACATGAATCTGGGGGCAGAGATGGAGGGACATGAATCTGGGGGCAGAGATGGGGGGACATGAATCTGGGGGCAGAGATGGGGGGACATGAATCTGGGGGCAGAGATGGAGGGACATGAATCTGGGGGCAGAGATGGAGGGACATGAATCTGGGGGCAGAGATGGAGGGGACATGAATCTGGGGGCAGAGATGGAAGAGGGACATGAATCTGGGGGCAGAGATGGGGGACATGAATCTGGGGGCAGAGATGGGGGACATGAATCTGGGGGCAGAGATGGAGGGGACATGAATCTGGGGGCAGAGATGGGGGGACATGAATCTGGGGGCAGAGATGGAGAGGACATGAATCTGGGGGCAGAGATGGAAGAGGGACATGAATCTGGGGGCAGAGATGGGGGACATGAATCTGGGGGCAGAGATGGAGGGACATGAATCTGGGGGCAGAGATGGAGGGACATGAATCTGGGGGCAGAGATGGAGGGGACATGAATCTGGGGGCAGAGATGGAAGAGGGACATGAATCTGGGGGCAGAGATGGGGGACATGAATCTGGGGGCAGAGATGGAGGGGACATGAATCTGGGGGCAGAGATGGGGGGACATGAATCTGGGGGCAGAGATGGAAGAGGGACATGAATCTGGGGGCAGATGAAGGGTGTATATGAAACTGGGGGAGAGATAGAGGGGGGACCTTTTCTCCCTCTTTCGGTTCTTCAGAAGTTGGGAGGTATGCCTTTGTTAGTGGTTTGACCTCTTCAGACTGGGGCTTCTCTTTGGGGTCCTGGGGGTCAGAATGGAGGCTGTGAATGATTTGCTCCTGGAGATCCCGGGATTTGTCGCTGCCTCCCTTCTTTTTATAAAGACATTGTGATTTCCAATCTGAATTAGGTAAATGGCCACTTTTTTGTACCAGGTTTTTGTTTTTCTTTTTACTAAATAAGGCTGTAAGATCTGATCCCCCCCCCCCCCCCATGGGCTTGTTGTACTCGGACACACTTATCGGCCTATGTTTGTTGCTGTGGCCCCTCTTTCCCTCACGGCCCTTGTTCCTGTGGGGTGTATTGTGCTGAACAAATAGACATCTCTCTGATCTCTGGATTTCACCGCCATCAACTCCTCACAAGCCTAAGAACAGGACTCCCCCTTTTGTCTGCCCTTCGGTTTTTGCGCAGGGTTCCACATGCTCCTGTGCTTAATAGGGCCACACCTGAATAGAAGTTGTCCCAATCCAAGTGGTTCCCTTTGTGTAGCAGGGGCTGCATCATCTCCATCACTATTACTGCTGATGGGAATATTAGGGGGGCGTCCTGGGGAATCCATTCTATTATCTGGTCCCTCATAAATTCTGAAGGCGGCGGCGGTGTATCCGGAACTGCTGTCGCCAAGCTTATACAGCTTTATGCCATATCTTGCCCGTTTGGAAGGGAGATATTGGCGAAAGCTCAGTCTGCGGTGACAACTCAGGAGGGATTCGTCCACACTGACATTTCGCTCTGGGGGGTAATGTTCTAAAAAGGAGTGGGTCAGATAATGTATGAGGGGTCTCAGTTTGAATAAGCGATCACGGCTTGGATCATCACTTGGGGGGGGCCTGGGAATTGTCACTGAAGTGAAGGAACCTCATTATCCGCTCATAGCGACGCCTGGACATGACTGCAGAATATATTGGGGATGACTGTGCGGGACTTTTTGACCAATATGACCTGATTGAGGGCTTTTTACCCATATTTAGGGGGAGGCCCCAGAATGTTTTCATTTCCACCAGATCTGTGGGTGTCCAATCTTTGGCGTGGGCAGATGAAGGTTTCTGTGTTATGTACTGGGTAACGTATAAGTTAGTGTGAAGGACAATCTCATTGAGGAGGGCGTCGCTTATAAATAAACTAAAGTAGTTCATGTGGGTAAATTGGGAATCACCAGTGTTATACCAGGAGAGGCAGTAAATGGGGGCACTCTAGGGGCAAAAGATGGAGCAGGTGCCCACTGGAGGGAACGCACATCAAGTAGTGGGAAGTGTCAGTGTCTGCTGCCGCACTGCGAGTTCCTGCGATCCCCTCTAAAATAGAGTCTAAAGACCGGCGTATTCAAACAGTCGGCCAGTCTTCAGGTACCACGATCACTGGCCATATATATATATATATATATATATATATATACAGCCGGCGGTCGTTGACCGGTTAATACAATAATAGTAGAAGCAGTTGCGATCTCGTCTTCTTGTGTTTCCGGCTTCTTCCTCTGGAACTATTGGAACTCACATTTCCGATACCTGGAACACTGTTGCAACAATATAGATCTAGAAGAAGTTTTTTTCTCCTTCAACAAACAAGTCCAATGCAATGAATGCAATGCTGCACAGCGTCTTGTTCCGCTACTTAGTGGTGTATCATTCACATCCGTTAGTCTTGTCAGATGCGCCAGGATTAGGGGCTCAGTCACCCCAAGACGCGTTTGCCTTCTCTTTTATCGCTTGCACTATTCTCACTTTTTTCTATGTATCTTGTTTTAATGGATGGAATTACAGGATTGGAGTTTTACCATTGAGGAGTTTTGTAAAGCTTCTCTTCCCTCCAGCTTGTTCTTCACAAATCACAGCTGGTGGCATTGAGGTGACCGTACCGGCCCTGAGGGTCTCCGCTTTCGGGTCCTTATTCTCTTCCAAGTCACCTCCATCTTCCCAATCAGTAACACAAGAACTACCTGTAACCCCGAATATTCCATCAAGGTCCTGTCAGAGAATTTCCTCAGAAATCCGTGTCTACCATTTGGCAAAGTGACGGCGTTTATTTGGGAATGTGTCTTAAGAACAATAAGGAATATTTCAGCCGGACTAAAGATCCCCTCGGGAGACTCCTCTGTCACTGCTACTTGGTCGATTTTTGGCAGGACATGAGAGCGACCCGTCCGTCTTGGGTTGTGGTTCTCACACATTACACAAGCCTGGTCATGGCGACCCAGAGACAGGTCAATGTCATGTAATCCCTAAGAGCTGATGGAACGTTCACTCCCCATTATGTCAATGCCACGACTGCTCTTTATGTTTTGATCACGTTCCAAAATTCTTGTCAGTTTTACATGTGAGAGATGAGGCTGCAACATCTCAGTCTTTGTGATTTCGGGAGTTTGGTCAATCTCAGCATAAGAAGAGGATCCCTTTATATGGGACAGAATCTTTAGTCTTATAAGGACTGCTGGCACATAAAGGGTTACTGAATTCCACAACAAGGATATGGAGCGTTCTACTCCATCCTCCTCTCTCCATCCTCCTCTCTCCATCCTCCTCTCTCCATCCTCCTCCCTCCATCCTCCTCCCTCCATCCTCCTCCCTCCATCCTCCTCTCTCCATCCTCCTCTCTCCATCCTCCTCTCTCCATCCTCCTCTCTCCATCCTCCTCTCTCCATCCTCCTCTCTCCATCCTCCTCTCTCCATCCTCCACTCTCCATCCTCCACTCTCCATCCTCCACTCTCCATCCTCCACTCTCCATCCTCCTCTCTCCATCCTCCTCTCTCCATCCTCCACTCTCCATCCTCCACTCTCCATCCTCCACTCTCCATCCTCCACTCTCCATCCTCCACTCTCCATCCTCCACTCTCCATCCTCCACTCTCCATCCTCCACTCTCCATCCTCCACTCTCCTCTCTCCATCCTCCACTCTCCATCCTCCACTCTCCATCCGGCAGGGCAGTAGTACCCAGATATCTCCTGTTACATGGAAGGTCCCGGCAGGGCAATAGTCTATAGATATCTCCTGTTACATGGGAGGTCCCGGCTGGGCAGTAGCACCCAGATATCTCCTGTTACATGGAAGGTCCCGGCAGGGCAATAGTCTATAGATATCTCCTGTTACATGGGAGGTCCCGGCAGGGCAGTAGCACCCAGATATCTCCTGTTACATGGGAGGTCCCGGCAGGGCAGTAGCACCCAGATATCTCCCGTTACATGGGAGGTCCCGGCAGGGCAGTAGCACCCAGATATCTCCCGTTACATGGGAGGTCCCGGCAGGGCAGTAGTACCCAGATATCTCCCGTTACATGGGAGGTCCCGGCAGGGCAGTAGTACCCAGATATCTCCCGTTACATGGGAGGTCCCGGCAGGGCAGTAGCACCCAGATATCTCCCGTTACATGGGAGGTCCCGGCAGGGCAGTAGCACCCAGATATCTCCTGTTACATGGAAGGTCCCGGCAGGGCAGTAGTCTATAGATATCTCCTGTTACATGGGAGGTCCCGGCAGGGCAGTAGCACCCAGATATCTCCTGTTACATGGGAGGTCCCGGCAGGGCAGTAGCACCCAGATACCTCCTGTTACATGGGAGGTCCCGGCTGGGCAGTAGCACCCAGATATCTCCTGTTACATGGGAGGTCCCGGCAGGGCAGTAGCACCCAGATACCTCCTGTTACATGGGAGGTCCCGGCAGGGCAGTAGCACCCAGATATCTCCTGTTACATGGGAGGTCCCGGCAGGGCAGTAGTCTATAGATATCTCCTGTTACATGGGAGGTCCCGGCAGGGCAGTAGTACCCAGATATCTCCTGTTACATGGGAGGTCCCGGCAGGGCAGTAGTACCCAGATATCTCCTGTTACATGGGAGGTCCCGGCAGGGCAGTAGTACCCTGATATCTCCTGTTACATGGGAGGTCCCGGCAGGGCAGTAGTACCCAGATATCTCCTGTTACATGGGAGGTCCCGGCTGGGCAGTAGCACCCAGATATCTCCTGTTACATGGGAGGTCCCGGCAGGGCAGTAGCACCCAGATACCTCCTGTTACATGGGAGGTCCCGGCAGGGCAGTAGCACCCAGATATCTCCTGTTACATGGGAGGTCCCGGCAGGGCAGTAGTCTATAGATATCTCCTGTTACATGGGAGGTCCCGGCAGGGCAGTAGTACCCAGATATCTCCTGTTACATGGAAGGTCCCGGCAGGGCAATAGTCTATAGATATCTCCTGTTACATGGGAGGTCCCGGCAGGGCAGTAGTACCCTGATATCTCCTGTTACATGGGAGGTCCCGGCAGGGCAGTAGTACCCAGATATCTCCTGTTACATGGGAGGTCCCGGCAGGGCAGTAGTACCCAGATATCTCCTGTTACATGGGAGGTCCCGGCAGGGCAGTAGTACCCAGATATCTCCTGTTACATGGGAGGTCCCGGCAGGGAAGTAGTACCCTGATATCTCCTGTTACATGGGAGGTCCCGGCAGGGCAGTAGTACCCTGATATCTCCTGTTACATGGGAGGTCCCGGCAGGGCAGTAGTACCCTGATATCTCCTGTTACATGGGAGGTCCCGGCAGGGCAGTAGCACCCAGATACCTCCTGTTACATGTGAGGTCCCGGCAGGGCAGTAGCACCCAGATATCTCCTGTTACATGGGAGGTCCCGGCAGGGCAGTAGCACCCAGATACCTCCTGTTACATGGGAGGTCCCGGCAGGGCAGTAGCACCCAGATACCTCCTGTTACATGGGAGGTCCCGGCAGGGCAGTAGCACCCAGATACCTCCTGTTACATGGGAGGTCCCCGCAGGGCAGTAGCACCCAGATACCTCCTGTTACATGGGAGGTCCCCGCAGGGCAGTAGCACCCTGATATCTCCTGTTACATGGGAGGTCCCGGCAGGGCAGTAGCACCCAGATACCTCCTGTTACATGGGAGGTCCCGGCAGGGCAGTAGCACCCAGATACCTCCTGTTACATGGGAGGTCCCGGCAGGGCAGTAGCACCCAGATACCTCCTGTTACATGGGAGGTCCCGGCAGGGCAGTAGCACCCAGATATCTCCTGTTACATGGGAGGTCCCGGCAGGGCAGTAGCACCCAGATATCTCCTGTTACATGGGAGGTCCCGGCAGGGCAGTAGCACCCAGATACCTCCTGTTTTATGGGAGGTCCCGGCAGGGCAGTAGTCTATAGATATCTCCTGTTTTATGGGAGGTCCCGGCAGGGCAGTAGTCTATAGATATCTCCTGTTACATGGCAGGTCCCGGCAGGGCAGTAGTACCCAGATATCTCCTGTTACATGGGAGGTCCCGGCAGGGCAGTAGCACCCAGATACCTCCTGTTACATGGGAGGTCCCGGCAGGGCAGTAGTCTATAGATATCTCCTGTTACATGGCAGGTCCCGGCAGGGCAGTGGTACCCAGATATCTCCTGTTACATGGGAGGTCCCGGCAGGGCAGTAGTACCCAGATATCTCCTGTTACATGGCAGGTCCCGGCAGGGCAGTAGTACCCAGATATCTCCCGTTACATGGGAGGTCCCGGCAGGGCAGTAGTACCCAGATATCTCCCGTTACATGGGAGGTCCCGGCAGGGCAGTAGTACCCAGATATCTCCCGTTACATGGGAGGTCCCGGCAGGGCAGTAGCACCCAGATATCTCCCGTTACATGGGAGGTCCCGGCAGGGCAGTAGCACCCAGATATCTCCTGTTACATGGAAGGTCCCGGCAGGGCAATAGTCTATAGATATCTCCTGTTACATGGGAGGTCCCGGCAGGGCAGTAGTACCCTGATATCTCCTGTTACATGGGAGGTCCCGGCAGGGCAGTAGTACCCAGATATCTCCTGTTACATGGGAGGTCCCGGCAGGGCAGTAGTACCCAGATATGTCCTGTTACATGGGAGGTCCCGGCAGGGCAGTAGTACCCAGATATCTCCTGTTACATGGGAGGTCCCGGCAGGGCAGTAGTACCCTGATATCTCCTGTTACATGGGAGGTCCCGGCAGGGAAGTAGTACCCTGATATCTCCTGTTACATGGGAGGTCCCGGCAGGGCAGTAGTACCCTGATATCTCCTGTTACATGGGAGGTCCCGGCAGGGCAGTAGTACCCTGATATCTCCTGTTACATGGGAGGTCCCGGCAGGGCAGTAGCACCCAGATACCTCCTGTTACATGTGAGGTCCCGGCAGGGCAGTAGCACCCAGATATCTCCTGTTACATGGGAGGTCCCGGCAGGGCAGTAGCACCCAGATACCTCCTGTTACATGGGAGGTCCCGGCAGGGCAGTAGTACCCTGATATCTCCTGTTACATGGGAGGTCCCGGCAGGGCAGTAGTACCCTGATATCTCCTGTTACATGGGAGGTCCCGGCAGGGCAGTAGCACCCAGATACCTCCTGTTACATGTGAGGTCCCGGCAGGGCAGTAGCACCCAGATACCTCCTGTTACATGGGAGGTCCCGGCAGGGCAGTAGCACCCAGATACCTCCTGTTACATGGGAGGTCCCGGCAGGGCAGTAGCACCCAGATACCTCCTGTTACATGGGAGGTCCCGGCAGGGCAGTAGCACCCAGATACCTCCTGTTACATGGGAGGTCCCGGCAGGGCAGTAGCACCCAGATATCTCCTGTTACATGGGAGGTCCCGGCAGGGCAGTAGCACCCAGATATCTCCTGTTACATGGGAGGTCCCGGCAGGGCAGTAGCACCCAGATACCTCCTGTTTTATGGGAGGTCCCGGCAGGGCAGTAGTCTATAGATATCTCCTGTTTTATGGGAGGTCCCGGCAGGGCAGTAGTCTATAGATATCTCCTGTTACATGGCAGGTCCCGGCAGGGCAGTAGTACCCAGATATCTCCTGTTACATGGGAGGTCCCGGCAGGGCAGTAGCACCCAGATACCTCCTGTTACATGGGAGGTCCCGGCAGGGCAGTAGTCTATAGATATCTCCTGTTACATGGCAGGTCCCGGCAGGGCAGTAGTACCCAGATATCTCCTGTTACATGGGAGGTCCCGGCAGGGCAGTAGTACCCAGATATCTCCTGTTACATGGCAGGTCCCGGCAGGGCAGTAGTACCCAGATATCTCCTGTTACATGGCAGGTCCCGGCAGGGCAGTAGTACCCAGATATCTCCTGTTACATGGCAGGTCCCGGCAGGGCAGTAGTACCCAGATATCTCCTGTTACATGGGAGGTCCCGGCAGGGCAGTAGTACCCAGATACCTCCTGTTACATGGCAGGTCCCGGCAGGGAAGTAGTACCCTGATATCTCCTGTTACATGGCAGGTCCCGGCAGGGCAGTAGTACCCAGATATCTCCTGTTACATGGCAGGTCCCGGCAGGGCAGTAGTACCCAGATACCTCCTGTTACATGGCAGGTCCCGGCAGGGCAGTAGCACCCAGATATCTCCTGTTACATGGCAGGTCCCGGCAGGGCAGTAGCACCCAGATATCTCCTGTTACATGGGAGGTCCCGGCAGGGCAGTAGTACCCAGATATCTCCTGTTACATGGCAGGTCCCGGCAGGGCAGTAGTACCCAGATATCTCCTGTTACATGGGAGGTCCCGGCAGGGCAGTAGTACCCAGATACCTCCTGTTACATGGCAGGTCCCGGCAGGGCAGTAGTACCCAGATATCTCCTGTTACATGGGAGGTCCCGGCAGGGCAGTAGTACCCAGATACCTCCTGTTACATGGCAGGTCCCGGCAGGGCAGTAGTACCCAGATACCTCCTGTTACATGGGAGGTCCCGGCAGGGCAGTAGCACCCAGATACCTCCTGTTACATGGGAGGTCCCGGCAGGGCAGTAGTCTATAGATATCTCCTGTTACATGGCAGGTCCCGGCAGGGCAGTAGTACCCAGATATCTCCTGTTACATGGGAGGTCCCGGCAGGGCAGTAGTACCCAGATATCTCCTGTTACATGGCAGGTCCCGGCAGGGCAGTAGTACCCAGATATCTCCTGTTACATGGGAGGTCCCGGCAGGGCAGTAGCACCCAGATACCTCCTGTTACATGGGAGGTCCCGGCAGGGCAGTAGTCTATAGATATCTCCTGTTACATGGCAGGTCCCGGCAGGGTAGTAGTACCCAGATATCTCCTGTTACATGGGAGGTCCCGGCAGGGCAGTAGTACCCAGATACCTCCTGTTACATGGGAGGTCCCGGCAGGGCAGTAGTACCCAGATATCTCCCGTTACATGGGAGGTCCCGGCAGGGCAGTAGCACCCAGATATCTCCTGTTACATGGAAGGTCCCGGCAGGGCAGTAGTCTATAGATATCTCCTGTTACATGGGAGGTCCCGGCAGGGCAGTAGCACCCAGATATCTCCTGTTACATGGGAGGTCCCGGCAGGGCAGTAGTACCCAGATATCTCCTGTTACATGGCAGGTCCCGGCAGGGCAGTAGTACCCAGATATCTCCTGTTACATGGCAGGTCCCGGCAGGGCAGTAGTTCCCCTCTCTTCAGACAGTAGAGTGACACTTCTCTATGTGATTCTCAGTATAAATGGTCGCTCATTGGCCTCTCCTTATTAATCTCTCCCTAAACATGTTAATTACATTTCATCAGAGACATAAATCACACACAGGATAAATATGGAAACAATTGTGTGTAATGAATGAGACGCGCGGCGCCGGGAGCGGTGATAATGTGCAGCCCCTCCCCCACTCCTCCGTGCTGTGATTCACGGACTGGCTTTATCATTCGCCTTCAGGGGGTGCAGCGGAATATCAGTGTGTGAACAATGTCATTGATGGATGGAGCTATTCTACCACCAGGACTGTCTCTTCAATTAATTAAACAACTAACGAGTAAACAAATTTAATTACAATGTATCTCAGCACTCAGACTTAAAGGGGTTGCTCAGAAGACAAGGCTGGTTTCGTTTTCTCAGGGAGTGACATCATGTCTTGTGCTCACATGGCTGGACCACCATTCATTTGCTTGGGACTGAGCTGTAGCATTATCTTGTGACTGCCATGTTTTCTTACTTTGCCCAATCCCTTTAACTGGAGACACTTATCTCAGATCACCTTCAGTGGCTGGAGGATTCCCTATAGTGGCCACTACTGGAGAAATGCGGTACTGCATGATGTCTGATACACGGGGGCCGAATAAAGGCCAAGTGATGTGGGGCACATGGACTCTGAAATGAGAGCGGGAGAAAGGCCGGGTTCACAAGGAGTATTCTGGCTCATCATTTGGTACGTAGACGCCGTGATTTTCCGAGCCAGAATACTCCGTGTGGGAAGTAATGTGGGGGTGAGAAGACTTCTTACACCTACCTGGTGCCCTCTGTAAAGGTGGGTCAGTCCTCAGATCAATAAGCAACCAGTGCAATATATAGTCACAGGCACACAATGTATCCATATCTGCTAAATGTAACCGTATATAACACACAATGTATCCATATCTGCTAAATGTAACCGTATATAACACACAATGTATCCATATCTGCTAAATGTAACCGTATATAACACACAATGTATCCATATCTGCTAAATGTAACCATATATAACACACAATGTATCCATATCTGCTAAATGTAACCATATATAACACACAATGTATCCATATCTGCTAAATGTAACCATATATAGTACACAATGTATCCCTATCTGCTAAATGTAACCGTATATAACACACATTGTATCCATATCTGCTAAATGTAACCGTATATAACACACAATGTATCCCTATCTGCTAAATGTAACCGTATATAACACACAATGTATCCCTATCTGCTAAATGTAACCGTATATAACACACAATGTATCCATATCTGCTAAATGTAACCGTATATAACACACAATGTATCCATATCTGCTAAATGTAACCGTATATAACACACAATGTATCCATATCTGCTAAATGTAACCGTATATAACACACAATGTATCCATATCTGCTAAATGTAACCGTATATAAACACACAATGTATCCATATCTGCTAAATGTAACCGTATATAACACACATTGTATCCATATCTGCTAAATGTAACCGTATATAACACACAATGTATCCATATCTGCTAAATGTAACCGTATATAACACACAACACAGCACAGTACAGGATGGGACAGTACAGGATGGGACAGTACAGGACAGCGCAGGACAGGACAGCACAGGACAGGACAGGACAGCGCAGCACAGGACAGGACAGCACAGGGCAGCGCAGAACAGCACAGGGCAGCACAGCACAGGGCAGGACAGGACAGGACAGGGCAGCACAGGGCAGGACAGCACAGCACAGGGCAGCACAGCACAGGACAGGGCAGGACAGCACAGGACAGGGCAGGACAGGGCAGCACAGGACAGGACAGGCAGCACGGGACAGCACAGGGCAGGACAGCACAGCACAGGGCAGCGCAGCACAGGACAGCGCAGGACAGGACAGCGCAGGACAGGACAGCGCAGGACAGGACAGCGCAGGACAGCACAGGACAGGACAGCACAGGACAGGGCAGCACAGGACAGGACAGCACAGGACAGGATGGGACAGTACAGGACAGGGCAGGACAGGCAGCATGGGACAGGACAGGACGGGACAGCACGGGACAGCACAGGACAGCACAGGACAGGACAGCGCAGCACAGGACAGGACAGGGCAGCACAGGACAGGACAGGACAGGACAGCACAGGAAAGGACAGCACAGGACAGCGCAGCACAGCACAGGGCAGCACAGGACAGGGCAGGACAGCACAGCACAGGGCAGGACAGCACAGTTCAGGACAGGACAGCACAGGACAGCGCAGGACAGGGCAGGACAGGACAGCACAGGGCAGGGCAGGACAGCACAGGGCAGCACAGGACAGGACAGGACAGCACAGGGCAGGACAGGACAGCGCAGGACAGGACAGGACAGGGCAGCACAGGACAGCACAGCACAGGGCAGCACAGCACGGGACGGGACAGGGCAGGACAGCACAGGACAGCACAGGGCAGGGCAGGACAGCACAGGACAGCACAGGGCAGCACAGGGCAGGACAGGACAGCACAGGGCAGCACAGGACAGGGCAGCACAGGACAGGACAGGACAGCGCAGCACAGCACAGGGCAGCACAGCACGGGACGGGACAGGACAGGACAGGGCAGAACGGGACAGGACAGGTACCACGGGACAGGACAGCACGGGACAGCACAGGACAGGACAGGGCAACACAGGGCAGGACAGGACAGCACAGCGCAGGACAGGACAGGACAGCACCGGACAGGACAGCACAGCACAGGGCAGCACAGTACAGGACAGGGCAAGACAGGACAGGGCAGCACAGCACAGGACAGGACAGCGCAGCACAGCACAGGGCAGGACAGCACAGGACAGGGCAGGACAGCACAGAACAGGGCAGGACAGGGCAGCACAGGGCAGGACAGCACAGGACAGCACAGAACAGGGCAGGACAGGGCAGCACAGGACAGGACAGGGCAGCACAGGACAGGACAGGCAGCACGGGACAGCACAGGGCAGGACAGCACAGGGCAGGACAGCACAGCACAGGGCAGCGCAGCACAGGACAGCGCAGGACAGGACAGCGCAGGACAGGACAGCACAGGACAGCACAGGACAGGACAGGACAGCACAGGACAGCACAGGACAGGACAGCACAGGACAGGGCAGCACAGGACAGGACAGGACAGCACAGGACAGGACAGCGCAGCACAGCACAGGACAGGACAGCACAGGACAGCGCAGAACAGCACAGGGCAGCACAGGACAGGACAGGGCAGCACAGCACAGGGCAGGACAGGACAGGACAGCGCAGGACAGGGCAGCACAAGACAGCACAGCACAGGGCAGGACAGCACAGGACAGGGCCGCACGGGACAGGACAGGCAGCACGGGACAGCACAGGGCAGGACAGCACAGCACAGGGCAGCGCAGGAGAGGACAGCGCAGGACAGCACAGGACAGGACAGCACAGGACAGGACAGGGCAGCACAGGACAGGACGGGACAGTACAGGACAGGGCAGGACAGTACAGGACAGGGCAGGACAGGCAGCATGGGACAGGACAGGACGGGACAGCACAGGACAGGACAGGGCAGCACAGGACAGGACAGGGCAGCACAGGACAGGACAGGACAGCGCAGCACAGGACAGGGCAGCATAGGGCAGGACAGGACAGGACAGGACAGGGCAGAACGGGACAGGGCAGGACAGCACAGGACAGCACAGGGCAGGGCAGGACAGCACAGGACAGCACAGGGCAGCACAGGGCAGGACAGGACAGCACAGGGCAGCACAGGACAGGGCAGCACAGGACAGGACAGCGCAGCACAGCACAGGGCAGCACAGCACGGGACGGGACAGGACAGGACAGGGCAGAACGGGACAGGACAGGTACCACGGGACAGGACAGCACGGGACAGCACAGGACAGGACAGGGCAACACAGGGCAGGACAGGACAGCACAGCGCAGGACAGGACAGGACAGCACCGGACAGGACAGCACAGCACAGGGCAGCACAGTACAGGACAGGGCAGCACAGCACAGGACAGGACAGCGCAGCACAGCACAGGGCAGGACAGCACAGGACAGGGCAGGACAGCACAGAACAGGGCAGGACAGGGCAGCACAGGGCAGGACAGCACAGGACAGCACAGAACAGGGCAGGACAGGGCAGCACAGGACAGGACAGGGCAGCACAGGACAGGACAGGCAGCACGGGACAGCACAGGGCAGGACAGCACAGCACAGGGCAGCGCAGCACAGGACAGCGCAGGACAGGACAGCGCAGGACAGGACAGCACAGGACAGGACAGCACAGGACAGCACAGGACAGGGCAGCACAGGACAGGACAGCACAGGACAGGACAGGACAGCACAGGACAGGACAGGACAGCGCAGCACAGCACAGGACAGGACAGCGCAGAACAGCACAGGGCAGCACAGGACAGGACAGGGCAGCACAGCACAGGGCAGGACAGGACAGGACAGCGCAGGACAGGACAGGACAGGGCAGCACAGGACAGCACAGCACAGGGCAGGACAGCACAGGACAGGGCCGCACAGGACAGGACAGGACAGCACAGGACAGGACAGGACAGCGCAGCACAGCACAGGACAGGACAGCGCAGAACAGCACAGGGCAGCACAGGACAGGACAGGGCAGCACAGCACAGGGCAGGACAGGACAGGACAGCGCAGGACAGGACAGGGCAGCACAGGACAGCACAGCACAGGGCAGGACAGCACAGGACAGGGCAGCACAGGACAGGACAGGACAGCACAGGACAGGACAGGACAGCGCAGCACAGCACAGGACAGGACAGCGCAGAACAGCACAGGGCAGCACAGGACAGGACAGGGCAGCACAGCACAGGGCAGGACAGGACAGGACAGCGCAGGACAGGACAGGGCAGCACAGGACAGCACAGCACAGGGCAGGACAGCACAGGACAGGGCCGCACGGGACAGGACAGGCAGCACGGGACAGCACAGGGCAGGACAGCACAGCACAGCACAGGGCAGCGCAGGAGAGGACAGCGCAGGACAGCACAGGACAGGACAGCACAGGACAGGACAGCACAGGACAGGACAGGGCAGCACAGGACAGGACGGGACAGTACAGGACAGGGCAGGACAGTACAGGACAGGGCAGGACAGGCAGCATGGGACAGGACAGGACGGGACAGCACAGGACAGGACAGCGCAGCACAGGACAGGACAGGGCAGCACAGGACAGGACAGGACAGCGCAGCACAGGACAGGGCAGCATAGGGCAGGACAGGACAGGACAGCACAGGAAAGGACAGCACAGGACAGCGCAGCACAGCACAGCGCAGCACAGCACAGGGCAGCACAGGACAGGGCAGGACAGCACAGCACAGGGCAGGACAGCACAGCACAGGGCAGGGCAGGACAGCACAGGACAGCACAGGGCAGGACAGGACAGCACAGGGCAGGGCAGGACAGCACAGGGCAGCGCAGGGCAGGACAGCACAGGACAGGACAGCACAGGGCAGCACAGGACAGGACAGGACAGGACAGGACAGCGCAGCACAGCACAGGGCAGCACAGCACGGGACGGGACAGGACAGGACAGGGCAGAACGGGACAGGACAGGTACCACGGGACAGGACAGCACGGGACAGCACAGGACAGGACAGGGCAGGACAGGACAGCACAGCGCAGGACAGGACAGGAAAGCACCGGACAGGACAGCGCAGCACAGCACAGGACAGGACAGCACAGCACAGGGCAGCACAGCGCAGGACAGGGCAGGACAGCACAGGGCAGCACAGGGCAGCACAGGGCAGGACAGGGCAAGACAGGACAGGGCAGCACAGCACAGGACAGGGCAGGACAGCACAGGACAGGACAGCGCAGCACAGCACAGGGCAGGACAGCACAGAACAGGGCAGGACAGGGCAGCACAGGACAGGACAGGCAGCACGGGACAGCACAGGGCAGGACAGCACAGCACAGGGCAGCGCAGCACAGGACAGCGCAGGACAGGACAGCGCAGGACAGGACAGCACAGGACAGGGCCGCACAGGACAGGGCCGCACAGGACAGGACAGAACAGCACAGGACAGGGCAGCACAGGACAGGACAGCACAGGACAGCACAGGACAGGACAGGGCAGCACAGGAGAGGATAGCACAACACAGGACAGCACAGGACAGGACAGCACAGGACAGGACAGCGCAGCACAGCACAGGACAGGACAGCACAGGACAGCGCAGAACAGCACAGGGCAGCGCAGGACAGGACAGGGCAGGACAGCACAGGACAGCGCAGGACAGGGCAGCACAGCACAGGACAGGGCAGGACAGCACAGGACAGGGCAGGACAGGGCAGCACAGGACAGGACAGGCAGCACGGGACAGCACAGGGCAGGACAGCACAGGACAGCGCAGGAGAGGACAGCACAGGACAGGACAGCGCAGGACAGGACAGCGCAGGACAGCACAGGACAGGGCAGCACAGGACAGGGCAGCACAGGACAGGACAGCACAGGACAGGACAGCACAGGACAGGACAGGGCAGCACAGGACAGGATGGGACAGTACAGGACAGGGCAGGACAGGCAGCATGGGACAGGACAGGACGGGACAGCACGGGACAGCACAGGACAGCACAGGACAGGACAGCGCAGCACAGGACAGGACAGGACAGCGCAGCACAGGACAGGACAGGACAGCACAGGAAAGGACAGCACAGGGCAGCACAGGACAGGGCAGGACAGCACAGCACAGTTCAGGACAGGACAGCACAGGACAGCACAGGGCAGGACAGGACAGCACAGGGCAGGACAGGACAGGACAGCACAGGACAGCACAGGGCAGCACAGGACAGGGCAGCATAGGACAGGACAGGACAGGACAGCACAGGACAGGACAGCGCAGCACAGCACAGGGCAGCACAGCACGGGATGGGACAGGACAGGACAGGGCAGAACGGGACAGGACAGGTACCACGGGACAGGACAGCACGGGACAGCACAGGACAGGACAGGGCAACACAGGGCAGGACAGGACAGCACAGCGCAGGACAGGACAGGACAGGACAGCACAGGACAGGACAGCGCAGAACAGCACAGGGCAGCACAGTACAGGACAGGGCAGCACAGCACAGGGCAGCACAGGGCAGGACAGGGCAGCGCAGGACAGGACAGCGCAGCACAGCACAGCACAGGGCAGGACAGCACAGGACAGGACAGCACAGGACAGCACAGGGCAGCACAGGACAGGGCAGCACAGGACAGCACAGGGCAGCACAGGACAGGACAGCACAGGACAGGACAGCACAGGACAGGACAGGGCAGCACAGGACAGGATGGGACAGTACAGGACAGGGCAGGACAGGCAGCATGGGACAGGACAGGACGGGACAGCGCAGCACAGGACAGGACAGCGCAGCACAGGACAGGGCAGCATAGGGCAGGACAGCACAGGACAGGGCAGGACAGGACAGGACAGCACAGGAAAGGACAGCACAGGACAGCGCAGCACAGCACAGGGCAGCACAGGACAGGGCAGGACAGCACAGCGCAGGGCAGGACAGCGCAGGACAGGACAGCGCAGGACAGGGCAGGACAGGGCAGCACAGGGCAGCACAGGACAGCGCAGGGCAGCACAGGACAGGGCAGGACAGCACAGCACAGGGCAGGACAGCACAGTTCAGGACAGCACAGCACAGGGCAGGACAGGACAGCACAGGACAGGACAGCACAGGGCAGCACAGGACAGGGCAGCACAGGACAGGACAGCACAGGACAGGACAGCGCAGCACAGCACAGGGCAGCACAGCACGGGACGGGACAGGACAGGGCAGGGCAGCACGGGACAGGACAGGTACCACGGGACAGGACAGCACGGGACAGCACAGGACAGGACAGGGCAACACAGGGCAGGACAGGACAGCACAGCGCAGGACAGGACAGGACAGCACAGGACAGGACAGCGCAGCACAGGACAGCGCAGAACAGCACAGGGCAGCACAGGACAGGACAGGGCAGCACAGCACAGGGCAGCACAGGACAGGGCAGCGCAGGACAGGACAGCGCAGGACAGGACAGGGCAGCACAGCACAGGACAGGGCAGGACAGCACAGGACAGGACAGCACAGCACAGGGCAGGACAGCACAGGACAGGGCAGGACAGCACAGAACAGGGCAGCACAGGGCAGGACAGCACAGAACAGGGCAGGACAGGGCAGCACAGGGCAGGACAGCACAGGACAGGGCAGGACAGCACAGAACAGGGCAGGACAGGGCAGCACAGGACAGGACAGGGCAGCACAGGACAGGACAGGGCAGCACAGGACAGGACAGGCAGCACGGGACAGCACAGGGCAAGACAGCACAGCACAGGGCAGCGCAGCACAGGACAGCGCAGGACAGGACAGCACAGGACAGGGCCGCACAGGACAGGACAGGGCAGCACAGGACAGGGCAGCACAGGACAGCACAGGACAGGGCAGCACAGGACAGGACAGGACAGGGCAGCACAGGACAGGAGAGGATAGCACAACACAGGACAGCACAGGACAGGGCAGCACAGGAGAGGATAGCACAACACAGGACAGCACAGGACAGCACAGGACAGGACAGGACAGCACAGGACAGGGCAGCACAGGACAGGATGGGACAGTACAGGACAGGCAGCATGGGACAGGACAGGACAGCACGGGACAGCACAGGACAGCACAGCACAGGACATTATTAAGTATAATTAATGTTTGTCAGTTGTTTTTTTTTATTGTGTTTTTGGTGAATATTTTTGGAAAATACTTTGGAAAACCTATTTTTCCTTTTATTAGAAAACAAGTAAGGGAGCCTGCCCGGTATACCCTGTGTATGGCCAGTATACACATATGTAGACATTGTCAAGGGGGTGGGGTCGCAGCTGTGTCTGTGTCAGATGAAAGAGGTCACCAGTTGCGAATGTCCGCTGGACCTGCCCTGGTAACAACAACCCTTCACGTAGTTCTGGAGGTTCTCTGGATCAAGGTCGCTGTCGCTGATATTCACGTACAATTTGTTTCAGTGCAATAAGGAAGTCAGACGGGGTCAATGGTCAATCCTCTCTGAGTATCTCAGATTAAGAGATGACACCATTGTCGGGGGCCATCAGATCCGTCCTGACCACCAGGCGTAAGACTTAGGACGTTGCCAGGACTCGGCTGCTATCTGGATGAGCTTTGTCCTTGGAGATTACTATTAATGAGATATTGGTAATTATTAGTCAGTGATTAGATATATATAGTATCAATAATCTGATGAGTATCAGCCTGCGACATCTGAGACCCAGCCAGGGATGAGGTTATTGATTAATCTCTATATGACCCGCCACGTATTGATAACGCCGGCGATTCGTCGCAGGTCCCACTGGTAGAATCTACAACTGGAAACCATCCAGATCTCAGGTTTGTGGATTGTAGGGAATAAAGAATGGCCCAGAGGCCTTCGTACTGATAATAGGGACGTGGGGTCTGGGGGCTGGAGATCAGGGCGATACTAGGAGTCTGCACCACACACGTCACAACCAGATCTCACTGACTGCAGGAATCAAGCAGATCAACCAAAGGAGTTGTCACCAATAAGTTGGAATTATAATAGATGCAATAGCCCAAACCCAAAGGATCAACTCAGCACTAGAGGAGGCGCCTAACAAAGCCAAAACCATACAGATTCATTTATTGATCAGGAGCTGAGGCAAGAAGCTCAGACTTCAAGGATCAGCTCAGTGTAGCAGGAATTGCCAAATGAAGCCGAACTCAAAGGATCAATGAACAGCTAAGGATCTAAGAAAGTCCAACCTCCAAGGATCAATGCACCACTGAGGACCTAAGAAAGTCCGACCTCCAAGGATCAATGCACCGCTGAGGACCTAAGAAAGTCCGACCTCCAAGGATCAATGCATCGCTGAGGACCTAAGAAAGTCCGACCTCCAAGGATCAATGCATCGCTGAGGACCTAAGAAAGTCCGACCTCCAAGGATCAATGCATCGCTGAGGACCTAAGAAAGTCCGACCTCCAAGGATCAATGCATCGCTGAGGACCTAAGAAAGTCCGACCTCCAAGGATCAATGCATCGCTGAGGACCTAAGAAAGTCCGACCTCCAAGGATCAATGCACCGCTGAGGACCTAAGAAAGTCCGACCTCCAAGGATCAATGCACCGCTGAGGACCTAAGAAAGTCCGACCTCCAAGGATCAATGCACCGCTGAGGACCTAAGAAAGTCCGACCTCCAAGGATCAATGCACCGCTGAGGACCTAAGAAAGTCCGACCTCCAAGGATCAATGCACCGCTGAGGACCTAAGAAAGTCCGACCTCCAAGGATCAATGCACCGCTGAGGACCTAAGAAAGTCCGACCTCCAAGGATCAATGCATCGCTGAGGACCTAAGAAAGTCCGACCTCCAAGGATCAATACACCACTCAGGAGATTATATATATATATACTGGGGTATGTAATTACATACAGTGGGGCAAAAAAGTATTTAGTCGGTCACCAATAGTGCAAGTTCCACCACTTACAAAGCTGAGAGGCGTCTGTAATTTACATCATAGGTGACCTCAACTATGAGAGACAAAATGAGAAAACAAATCCAGAAAATCACATTGTCTGATTTTGTAAGAATTTATTTGCAAATTATGGTGGAAAATAAGTATTTGGTCAGTAACAAAATTTCATCTCAGTACTTTGTTCTCTCTCCTTTGTTGGCAATGACAGAGGTGAAACGTTTTCTGTAAGTCTCCACAAGGTTGGCACACACTGTTGTTGGTATGTTGGCCCATTCCTCCATGCAGATCTCCTCTAGAGCAGTGATGTTTTGGGGCTGTCGCTTGGCAACACGGACTTTCAGCTCCCTCCAAAGGTTTTCTATAGGGTTGAGATCTGGAGACTGGCTAGGCCACTCCAGGACCTTGAAATGCTTCTTACAAAGCCACTCCTTCGTTGCCCTGGCGGTGTGCTTTGGATCATTGTCATGTTGAAAGACCCAGCCACGTTTCATCTTCAATGCCCTTGCTGATGGAAGGAGGTTTGCACTCAAAATCTCACGATACATGGCCCCATTCATTCTTTCATGTACCCGGATCAGTCATCCTGGCCCCTTTGCAGAGAAACAGCCCCAAAGCATGATGTTTCCACCCCCATGCTTTACAGTAGGTATGGTGTTTGATGGATGCAACTCAGTATTCTTTTTCCTCCAAACACGTAAAGTTGTGTTTCTACCAAACAGTTCCAGTTTGGTTTCATCAGACCATAGGACATTCTCCCAATACTCTTCTGGATCACCCAAATGCTCTCTAGCAAACTTCAGACGGGCCCGGCCATGTACTGGCTTAAGCAGTGGGACACGTCTGGCACTGCAGGATCTGAGTCCCTGGCGGTGTAGTGTGTTACTGATGGTAGGCTTTGTTACATTGGTCCCAGCTCTCTGCAGGTCAGTCACTAGGTCCCCCCGCCTGGTTCTGGGATTTTTGCTCACCGTTCTTGTGATCATTTTGACCCCACGGGGTGAGATTTTGCGTGGAGCCCCAGAGCGAGGGAGATTATCAGTGGTCTTGTATGTCTTCCATTTTCTAATTATTGCTCCCACAGTTGATTTCTTCAGTCCAAGCTGGTTGCCTATTGCAGATTCAGTCTTCCCAGCCTGGTGCAGGGCTACAATTTTGTTTCTGGTGTCCTTTGACAGCTCTTTGGTCTTCACCATAGTGGAATTTGGAGTCTGACTGTTTGAGGGTGTGCACAGGTGTCTTTTTATACTGATAACAAGTTTAAACAAGTGCCATTACTACAGGTAATGAGTGGAGGAAAGAGGAGACTCTTAAAGAAGAAGTTACAGGTCTGTGAGAGCCAGAAATCTTGATTGTTTGTAGGTGACCAAATACTTATTTTCCACCATAATTTGCAAATAAATTCTTACAAAATCAGACAATGTGATTTTCTGGATTTGTTTTCTCATTTTGTCTCTCATAGTTGAGGTCTACCTATGATGTAAATTACAGACGCCTCTCATCTTTGTAAGTGGTGGAACTTGCACTATTGGTGACTGACTAAATACTTTTTTGCCCCACTGTATAGGACGGAGCAGGAGATTGCAGTGAAGATGTCGGATGTCTCTCAGTACAGGAGAAGCGGCTGATGATGGATCCGATGACACGTATACAGGAGATAGCGCCCCCACATGTACGCCGCCTGTCACGAGTCGGTATCAGCAGCCCGGACTCCTCCGTTACAGTCACGTGTTCCATTAGTAAAATACCGTGACACATGAGAATAGAACTCCAGCACACGTCACCTGATCCACTCACTGCCATGTGCTGACACCACAGAACACAAGAGTGGGGGCAGCCAGAACAAAAAAGACACGCAGCACAGAGCATTTCAGGAGTGTGCTGATCTTATAGAGGAGGTCACAGAGTTACATAGTGGAGGAGCAGGGGCCCCAGCAGCACAGAGGATTTCAGGAGAGGAGTGTGTAAGGGGAGGTCACAGACTGCAGCACAGAGGATTTCAGGAGACCACACAATTTATCATTGTACATTACAATAGAAGAAAGATTTTCTTTCCTTTTCTCAAAATGTTCCTTTGGCTTCATAATCTGCATCCATATGTGCTGTGTGACTGCGCCCCTAATACCCTGAGCGCGGGCCGTGATCTGGAGGCGTCTTTGGTTTCCTCCTTATCTGCAGATCTGACGATTGTCTGTGGCGCGGTTTCTGTCGCGTTTGCCATCACTATATTGGTGTCCATTAGAACGGGGCCTCGTTACAATGAATGCGACTTATTCCTTCCATCTTATTATAGGAGTCACCTCGGAGCACCCGTCCGCCATAAAGGTTTGGGTCCCCCTATAGAGGAGAGGGGTCTTCAGTCCTTCCCATCATCATTACCCCCCCCCCCCACCAGCATCACTCAGAGTAGTGGCAATATCCTGTATGTGCCCCCTATAGCTGCACCCCCTATAGCTGCGCCCTCTATAGCTGCACCCTCTATAGCTGCACCTCCCTATAGCTGCACCCCCTATAGCTGCACCCCCCTATAGCTGTGCCCCCTATAGCTGTACCCCCTATAGCTACACCCCCTATAGCTGCGCCCTCTATAGCTGCACCCTCTATAGCTGCACCCCCTATAGCTGCACTTCCCTATAGCTGCACCCTCTATAGCTGCACCCCCTATAGCTGCACCCCCTATAGCTGCACCTCCCTATAGCTGCACCCTCTATAGCTGCGCCCTCTATAGCTGCACCCCCCTATAGCTGTGCCCCCCTATAGCTGCGCCCCCTATAGCTGCACCCTCTATAGCTGCGCCCTCTATAGCTGCACCCTCTATAGCTGCACCCCCTATAGCTGTGCCCCCCTATAGCTGCACCCCCTATAGCTGCACCCCCTATAGCTGCACCCCCTATAGCTGTGCCCCCCTATAGCTGCACCCCCTATAGCTGCACCCTCTATAGCTGCACCCTCTATAGCTACACCCCCTATAGCTGCGCCCTCTATAGCTGCACCCCCCTATAGCTGCACCTCCCTATAGCTGCACACCCTATAGCTGCGCCCCCTATAGCTGCACCCCCTATAGCTGCACCCCTATAGCTGCATCCCCTATAGCTGCACCCCCTATAGCTGTGCCCCCTATAGCTGTGCCCTCTATAGCTGCGCCCTCTATAGCTGCGCCCTCTATAGCTGCACCCCCTATAGCTGCGCCCCCCTATAGCTGCACCCCCTATAGCTGCATCCCCTATAGCTGCATCCCCTATAGCTGCGCCCCCTATAGCTGCGCCCCCTATAGCTGCACCCTCTATAGCTGCGCCCTCTATAGCTGCACCCTCTATAGCTGCACCCCCTATAGCTGCGCCCCCTATAGCTGCACCCTCTATAGCTGCGCCCCCCTATAGCTGCTCCCCCCTATAGCTGCACCCCCCCTATAGCTGCGCCCCCCTATAGCTACACCCTCTATAGCTGCGCCCTCTATAGCTGCACCCCCTATAGCTGCACCCCCTATAGCTGCACCCCCTATAGCTGCACCCTCTATAGCTGCGCCCCCCTATAGCTGCTCCCCCCTATAGCTGCACCCCCCCTATAGCTGCGCCCCCCTATAGCTACACCCTCTATAGCTGTGCCCTCTATAGCTGCATCCCCTATAGCTGTGCCCCCTATAGCTGCACCCCCTAAAGCGGCATCCCCCTATAGCTGCACCCCCTATAGTTGCACCCCTATAGCTGCACCCCCTATAGCTGCACCTCCCTATAGCTGCACCCCCTATAGCTGCACCATCTATAGCTGCACCCCCCTATAGCTGCACCCCCTATAGCTGCACCCCCCTATAGCTGCACCCTCTATAGCTGCACCTCCCTATAGCTGCACCCTCTATAGCTGCGCCCCCTATAGCTGCACCCCCTATAGCTGCACCCCCTATAGCTGCGCCCCCTATAGCTGCACCCTCTATAGCTGCACCTCCCTATAGCTGCACCCTCTATAGCTGCACCCCCCTATAGCTGCACCCCCTATAGCTGCACCCCCTATAGCTGCACCTCCCTATAGCTGCACCCTCTATAGCTGCACCCCCTATAGCTGCACCCCCCTATAGCTGCACCCCCTATAGCTGCACCCCCTATAGCTGCACCTCCCTATAGCTGCATCCTCTATAGCTGCACCCTTTATAGCTGCAACCCCTATAGCTGCACCCCCCTATAGCTGCACCCTCTATAGCTGCACCTCCCTATAGCTGCACCCCCTATAGCTGCACCCTCTATAGCTGCACCCCCTATAACTGCACCCCCTATAGCTGCATCCTCTATAGCTGTGCCCCCTATAGCTGCACCCTCTATAGCTGCACCCCCCTATAGCTGCACCCCCTATAGCTGCACCCCCCTATAGCTGCATCCTCTATAGCTGCACCCCCCTATAGCTGCATCCTCTATAGCTGCATCCTGGATAGCTGCACCCCCCTATAGCTGCATCCTCTATAGCTGCATCCTGGATAGCTGCACCCCCCTATAGCTGCATCCTCTATAGCTGCACCCTCTATAGCTGCATCCTCTATAGCTGCACCCCCCTATAGCTGCATCCTCTATAGCTGCACACCCCTATAGCTGCATCCTCTATAGCTGCACCCCCCTATAGCTGCATCCTCTATAGCTGCACCCCCTATAGCTGCATCCTCTATAGCTGCACCTCCCTATAGCTGCACCCTCTATAGCTGCACCCCCTATAGCTGCACCCCCTATAGCTGCATCCTTTATAGCTGCACCCCCTATAGCTGCACCCTCTATAGCTGCGCCCCCTATAGCTGCACCCTCTATAGCTGAACCCTCTATAGCTGCACCCCCCTATAGCTGCACCCTCTATAGCTGCACCCCCTATAGCTGCACCTCCCTATTGCTGCACCTCCCTATAGCTGCACCTCCCTATAGCTGCACCCCCTATAGCTGCACCCTCTATAGCTGCACCCCCCTATAGCTGCATCCTCTATAGCTGCACCCCCCTATAGCTGCACCCTCTATAGCTGCACCCCCTATAGCTGCATCCTCTATAGCTGCACCCCCTATAGCTGCACCCCCTATAGCTGCACCCTCTATAGCTGCACCCCCTATAGCTGCACCCCTATAGCTGCACCCCTATAGCTGCGCCCCCTATAGCTGCACCCCCTATAGCTGCACCCTCTATAGCTGCACCTCCCTATAGCTGCACCCTCTATAGCTGCACCCCCTATAGCTGCATCCTCTATAGCTGCATCCTCTATAGCTGCACCCCCCTATAGCTGCACCCCTATAGCTGCACCCCCTATAGCTGCACCCCCTATAGCTGCACCCCCTATAGCTGCATCCTCTATAGCTGCACCCCCTATAGCTGCACCCCCTATAGCTGCACCCCTATAGCTGCACCCCCTATAGCTGCGCCCCCTATAGCTGCACCCCCTATAGCTGCATCCTCTATAGCTGCACCCCCCTATAGCTGCACCCCCTATAGCTGCACCCCCTATAGCTGCGCCCCCTATAGCTGCGCCCCCTATAGCTTCACCCCCCTATAGCTGCACCCCCTATAGCTGCACCCCCCTATAGCTGCACCCCCGCCAAATAGAGCAATGGACAAACAATGACAGAATTTATACTATAACTATGTATCATCCTCTCTGTGACATCATCAGTCCAGGTAACCGCCTCCCTCTGTGACATCATCAGTCCTCCTCAGATAACTCCACCCTCTCCCTCTTTGTCAACATCAGTGACCAGATAACTCCACTCTCTATGACATCACTGGTATTCTCTGTATAACTCCGCCCTCTATGACATCACTGGTATTCTCTGTATAACTCCGCCCTCTATGACATCACTGGTATTCCCTGTATAACTCCGCCCTCTATGACATCACTGGTATTCCCTGTATAACTCCGCCCTCTATGACATCACTGGTATTCTCTGTATAACTCCGCCCTCTATGACATCACTGGTATTCCCTGTATAACTCCGCCCTCTATGACATCACTGGTATTCCCTGTATAACTCCGCCCTCTATGACATCACTGGTATTCTCTGTATAAGTCTGCGCTCTATGACATCACTGGCATTCTCTGTATAACTCCGCCCTCTATGACATCACTGGTATTCTCCGTATAACTCCGCCCTCTATGACATCACTGGTATTCCCTGTATAACTCCGCCCTCTATGACATCACTGGTATTCTCCGTATAACTCCGCCCTCTATGACATCACTGGTATTCTCCGTATAACTCCGCCCTCTATGACATCACTGGTATTCCCTGTATAACTCCGCCCTCTATGACATCACTGGTATTCCCTGTATAACTCCGCCCTCTATGACATCACTGGTATTCCCTGTATAACTCCGCCCTCTATGACATCACTGGTATTCCCTGTATAACCCCGCCCTCTATGACATCACTGGTATTCCCTGTATAACTCCGCCCTCTATGACATCACTGGTATTCCCTGTATAACTCCGCCCTCTATGACATCACTGGTATTCCCTGTATAACTCCGCCCTCTATGACATCACTGGTATTCCCTGTATAACTCCGCCCTCTATGACATCACTGGTATTCTCCGTATAACTCCGCCCTCCATGACATCACTGGTATTGTGTATAACTCCGCCCTTTGCCATGTACAGTCTTGTCCTATCAGCAGACTAGACCTGTCACCCCTCCCCCCAGGGTGTAGCATTTACTTTTACTGCAGGCTGTAAAGCAAGAGCTTTCTCTTATTGGTCTCCGCCTGTGCTGCCATCTAGTGGTCACTAATAACAGCGCCTGCTAAGTGACTACAAATACAAGGATGTGCCTGGCCCTTTAAGTGGCGATTCTGCTCCCGGACTTGGAGAGTCTTGGGATTTTCTTGGCATTGTCTCTCCTGTGACAGGAAGGTGGTGGCAGCAGCGCTGACATGAGACGGCCGCTAATTACATTTATGTCTATAAGACAAGCGGCAGGATTCAATTCCCATGGAAGCAGATTGGAGGCCGCCGACGTCTTACGGGGGATTTACGTGTAATCTGATCAGCGCTGACGACAATGACAGAACTCCGCGCTCGTCTCCACTGACATCATCTCATCTACTCCATACACAGCCCAAGCTGCACACACAGGACCCACTCACATTGGGAGGATAGTGCAATGTATATCAGCCCGATACATAGGGGGCGCTCTTCTGGCCTCCATTACATTGATTGGATCCCATAGATACATGATGGGCAGAGGGTGCGCTATATGTAACGTATGGCCCGTGACGCAACGTGAGGACATTGATGTGCTATTGGAACACAAAATGTAAGCGGTGCTCTCTGCTACATCGCTAGATGGCAACGCATGCGCCAAAGCCACCGACAATACAGTGTGACCGTGTCCCGGCTCCTTCATGTCACCGGCCCTGTAGTGCGGGCTCTGTCTAAGTGATGGAGAAGAGCAAAGCAGCCCGACTACAAGGAGAAGATATGTAGTCTGTGACCATGGACACACACAGCCACGCACCGCAACTGAATAGCCAACCGTGTCACTAACCTCTCCACAAAATCACAACCACAGATACATGGCGGATACATCGATAGATACAGATGTGACAGATACACGACGGATAGATCAATAGATACAGATGTGACAGATACACAACATATAGATCAATAGATACAGATGTGACAGATACAGCAATAGATACAGCAGTGACAGATACATGGCAGATACATCAATAGATACAGATGTGACAGATACACGACGGATACATCAATAGATACAGATGTGACAGATACACAACAGATACATCAATAGATACAGATGTGACAGATACATGGCGGATACATCAATAGATACAGATGTGACAGATACCCAACACATAGATCAATAGATACAGATGTGACAGATACAGCAATAGATACAGCAGTGACAGATACATGGCAGATACATCAATAGATACAGATGTGACAGATACATGGCAGATACATCAATAGATACAGATGTGACAGATACATGACAGATACATCAATAGATACAGATGTGACAGATACATGACAGATACATCAATAGATACAGATGTGACAGATACACGACGGATATATCAATAGATACAGATGTGACATACACGGCGGATACATCGATAGACACAGATGTGACAGATCCATCAATAGATACAGATGACAGATACATGGCGGATACATCGATAGATACAGATGTGACAGATACATCAATAGATACAGATGTGACAGATACATGGCGGATACATCGATAGATACAGATGTGACAGATACATGGAGGATACATCAATAGATACAGATGTGACAGATACATGGCGGATACATCGATAGATACAGATGTGACAGATACACGATGGATACATCAATAGATACAGATGTGACAGGTACATCAATAGATACAGATGTGACAGATACACAACGGATACATCGATAGATACAGATGTGACAGATACATGACGGATACATCAATAGATACAGATATGACAGATACATGGCGGATACATCGATAGACACAGATGTGACAGATACATGACGGATACATCAATAGATACAGATGTGACAGGAACACAATGGATAGATCAATAGATACAGATGTGACAGATACACGATGGATACATCAATAGATACAGATGTGACAGGTACATCAATAGATACAGATGTGACAGATACACGATGGATACATCAATAGATACAGATGTGACAGATACATCAATAGATACAGATGTGACAGATACACGATGGATATATCAATAGATACAGATGTGTCATACATGGTGGATACATCGATAGATACAGATGTGACAGATACACAACGTATAGATCAATAGATACAGATGTGACAGATACACGACGGATATATCAATAGATACAGATGTGTCATACATGGTGGATACATCGATAGATACAGATGTGACAGATACACAACGTATAGATCAATAGATACAGATGTGACAAATACACGATGGATACACCAATAGATACAGATATGACAGATACATGACGGATACATCAATAGATACAGATGTGACAGATACATGACGGATACATCAATAGATACAGATGTGACAGATACATGGCGGATACATCAATAGATACAGATGTGACAGATACATGGCGGATACATCAATAGATACAGATGTGACAGATACATGGAGGATACATCAATAGATACAGATGTGACAGATACATGGCGGATACATCAATAGATACAGATGTGACAGATACATGGAGGATACATCGATAGACACAGATGTGACATACACGACGGATACATCGATAGACACAGATGTGACATACACGACGGATACATCGATAGATACAGATGTGACATACACAACGGATACATCAATAGATACAGATGTGACAGATACATGAAAAGATACAGATGTGACGGATACATCGATAGATACAGATGTGACAGATACACAATGGATACATCAATAGATACAGATGTGACAGATACATGGCGGATACATCAATAGATACAGATGTGACAGATACATGGAGGATACATCGATAGACACAGATGTGACATACACGACGGATACATCGATAGACACAGATGTGACATACACGACGGATACATCGATAGATACAGATGTGACATACACAACGGATACATCAATAGATACAGATGTGACAGATACATGAAAAGATACAGATGTGACGGATACATCGATAGATACAGATGTGACGGATACATCGATAGATACAGATGTGACAGATACATCAATAGATACAGATATGACAGATACACAACAGACACATCAATAGATACAGATGTGACAGATACATGGCGGATACATCAATAGATACAGATGTGACAGATACATGGCGGATACATCGATAGACACAGATGTGACAGATACACAACGGATACATCAATAGATACAGATGTGACAGATACATCAATAGATACAGATGTGACAGATACACAACGTATAGAACATTAGATACAGATGTGACAGATGCATGACGGATACATCAATAGATAAAGATGTGACAGGTACACAATGGATACATCAATAGATACAGATGTGACAGATACATGGCGGATACATCGATAGATACAGATGTGACAGATACACAACGGATAGATCAATAGATACAGATGTGACAGATACACAACGGATAGATCAATAGATACAGGTGTATCTGTCACATTTGTATCTATTTATGTATCCGTCGTGTATCTGTCACATCTGTATCTATTTATGTATCCGTCGTGTATCTGTCACATCTGTATCTATTGATGTATCCGTCATGTATATGTCACACCTGTATCTATCGAAGTATCAGCCGTGTATCTGTCACATCTATATCTATTGATCTATCCATTGTGTATCTGTCACATCTGTATCTATTGATCTATCAGTTGTGTATCTGTCACATCTGTATCTATTGAAGTATCCGTCATATCTGTATGATCTATCGATGTATCCGCCGTGTATCTGTCACATCTGTATCTATTGATGTATCTGTCATGTATATGTCACACCTGTATCTATCGATGTATCAGCCGTGTATCTGTCACATCTATATCTATTGATCTATCCATTGTGTATCTGTCACATCTGTATCTATTGATCTATCAGTTGTGTATCTGTCACATCTGTATCTATTGAAGTATCTGTCATATCTGTATGATCTATCGATGTATCCGCCATGTATCTGTCACATCTGTATCTATTGATGTATCTGTCACATCTGTGTCTATTGATCTATCCGTTGTGTGACAGATACACAACGGATAGATCAATAGATACAGATGTTACAGATACATGACGGATACATGATGGATACAGATGTGACAGATACATGACGGATACATGATGGATACAGATGTGACAGATACATGACGGATACATGATGGATACAGATGTGACAGATACATGACGGATACATGATGGATACAGATGTGACAGATACATGACAGATACATGATGGATACAGATGAAATGGACACGACTGATACATAAATCCAGATGTGATTGATACATTGTTAGTTAGAGATGGGGATGTAACAAGTGACGGGGTGTCCTGTATACAGCTGACACCCTGTGACCCTCAGGACTCGCCCCCTGTACTCCGTCTCCCTCCATCTTTATAACCCTGCCAATTATTGGGCCTCATCCCCCACAGAAGTCTTATTTTGCCCGGGGGATATTTTTCCAGGGTCTCTCCCCGATGGCCGCGGCCACTGACAGATTTCCACTGTCTCTCCAGAAAGAAAAAAAAATTGTGGCCATTTAGCAGAACGGGACATGGGCAGAGCTCCCAGAAATGGCGTGGAGTGCGCATAGTTGGCTCGTCCTGAAGCAAAGTGGTTAAGAAAGTTGGCAGCGAGATATCTGAGGACGGAGCTAATTCAGGTGAAGGAGGCAGCGCAGGATCTAATATCAATATTTACCGGCGACCGCAGGAATCGAACCGGCAATATTGAGGCTTGTAAATTAGAACTGGCAGGAGCGGCTGGTAGCCCAACAGATGTAGCAGAGCTGGAGGGGCCAAACTACTGACTCACAGACTCTGCTAGAGTCGCCACCTACTGTCCACGGCTTAGAAGCTCAACTTACATCTATACGAGATATATTGTTCTTAGGAAAACACTGACAAGAGAGACAACGAATATGGCAGCGAATCCCGCCAGCGAGAGGGGAAGGACAGATAACACAGTGATAATGTAATAGATGTCACCTGCAGTCCTATGTAACACCACAGATAACACCGGCAGTCCTATGTAACACCACAGATAACACAGTGATAATGGAGTAGATGTCACCGGCAGTCCTATGTAACACCACAGATAACACAGTGATAATGGAGTAGATGTCACCGGCAGTCCTATGTAACACCACAGATAACACCGGCAGTCCTATGTAACGCCACAGATAACACAGTGATAATGGAGTAGATGTCACCGGCAGTCATATGTAACGCCACAGATAACACCGGCAGTCCTATGTAACACCACAGATAACACAGTGATAATGGAGTAGATGTCACCGGCAGTCCTATGTAACACCACAGATAACACCGGCAGTCCTATGTAACACCACAGATAACACAGTGATAATGGAGTAGATGTCACCGGCAGTCCTATGTAACACCACAGATAACACAGTGATAATGGAGTAGATGTCACCGGCAGTCCTATGTAACACCACAGATAACACCGGCAGTCCTATGTAACACCACAGATAACACAGTGATAATGGAGTAGATGTCACCGGCAGTCCTATGTAACGCCACAGATAACAAAGTAATAATGGAGTAGATGTCACCGGCAGTCCTATGTAACGCCACAGATAACAAAGTGATAATGGAGTAGATGTCACCGGCAGTCCTATGTGACACCACAGATAACACCGGCAGTCCTATGTAACACCACAGATAACACAGTGATAATGGAGTAGATGTCACCGGCAGTCCTATGTAACACCACAGATAACACAGTGATAATGGAGTAGATGTCACCGGCAGTCCTATGTAACGCCACAGATAACACCGGCAGTCCTATGTAACACCAAAGATAACACAGTGATAATGGAGTAGATGTCACCGGCAGTCCTATGTAACACCACAGATAACACCGGCAGTCCTATGTAACACCACAGATAACACAGTGATAATGGAGTAGATGTCACCAGCAGTCCTATGTAACGCCACAGATAACACCGGCAGTCCTATGTAACACGACAGATAACACCGGCAGTCCTATGTAACACCACAGATAACACAGTGATAATGGAGTAGATGTCACAGGCAGTCCTATGTAACGCCACAGATAACACCGGCAGTCCTATGTAACACCACAGATAACACAGTGATAACTCTCTATATACAGGTAATGTAGTAGATGTCACCGGCAGTCCTATGTAACACCACAGATAACACAGTGATAACTCTCTATATACAGGTAATGTAGTAGATGTCACCGGCAGTCCTATGTAACACCACAGATAACACAGCGATATCTCTCTATATACAGGTAATGTAGTAGGTGTCACCGGCAGTCCTATGTAACACCACAGATAACACAGTGATAACTCTCTATATACAGGTAATGTAGTAGATGTCACCGGCAGTCCTATGTAACACCACAGATAACACAGTGATAACTCTCGATATACGGGTAATGTAGTAGATGTCACCGGCAGTCCTATGTAACACCACAGATAACACAGTGATAACTCTCGATATACGGGTAATGTAGTAGATATCAACGGCAGTCCTATGTAACACCACAGATAACACAGTGATAATGGAGTAGATGTCACCGGCAGTCCTATGTAACACCACAGATAACACAGTGATAATGGAGTAGATGTCACCGGCAGTCCTATGTAACACCACAGATAACACAGTGATAACTCTCTATATACAGGTAATGTAGTAGATGTCACCGGCAGTCCCATGTAACACCACAGATAACACAGTGATAACTCTCTGAGTACAGGTAATGTAGTAGATGTCACCGGCAGTCCTATGTAACACCACAGATAACACAGTGATAACTCTCTATATACAGGTAATGTAGTAGATGTCACCGGCAGTCCCATGTAACACCACAGATAGCACAGTGATAACTCTCTATATACAGGTAATGTAGTAGATGTCACCGGCAGTCCTATGTAACACCACAGATAACACAGTGATAACTCTCTATATACAGGTAATGTAGTAGATGTCACCGGCAGTCCTATGTAACACCACAGATAACACAGTGATATCTCTCTGTATACAGGTAATGTAGTAGATGTCACCGGCAGTCCTATGTAACACCACAGATAACACAGTGATAACTCTCTATATACAGGTAATGCAGGAGATGTCACCGGCTCACTTGACCCTATAAATGCTCTCTTCCCTCCCTCCTGGCAGTATTATTGCTCTCATCCCTCCCTCCTGGCAGTATTATTGCTCTCTTCCCTCCCTCCTGGCAGTATTGTTGCTCTCTTCCCTCCCTCCTGGCAGTATTGTTGCTCTCGTCCCTCCCTCCTGGCAGTATTATTGCTGTCTTCCCTCCCTCCTGGCAGTATTGTTGCTCTCTTCCCTCCCTCCTGGCAGTATTATTGCTCTCTTCCCTCCCTCCTGGCAGTATTGTTGCTCTCTTCCCTCCCTCCTGGCAGTGTTGTTGCTCTCTTCCCTCCCTCCTGGCAGTATTGTTGCTCTCGTCCCTCCCTCCTGGCAGTATTGTTGCTCTCTTCCCTCCCTCCTGGCAATATTATTGCTCTCTTCCCTCCCTCCTGGCAGTATTGTTGCTCTCTTCCCTCCCTCCTGGCAGTATTGTTGCTCTCGTCCCTCTCTCCTGGCAGTATTGTTACTCTCTTCTTTCCCTCCTGGCAGTATTGTTGCTCTCTTCCCTCCCTCCTGGCAGTATTGTTGCTCTCTTCCCTCCCTCCTGGCAGTATTATTGCTCTCTTCCCTCCCTCCTGGCAGTATTGTTGCTCTTGTCCCTCCCTCCTGGCAGTATTATTGCTCTCTTCCCTCCCTCCTGGCAGTATTATTGCTGTCTTCCCTCCCTCCTGGCAGTATTATTGCTCTCTTCCCTCCCTCCTGGCAGTATTATTGCTGTCTTCCCTCCCTCCTGGCAGTATTATTGCTCTCTTCCCTCCCTCCTGGCAGTATTATTGCTGTCTTCCCTCCCTCCTGGCAGTATTGTTGCTCTCTTCCCTCCCTCCTGGCAGTATTGTTGCTCTCGTCCCTCCCTCCTGGCAGTATTGTTGCTCTCGTCCCTCCCTCCTGGAAGTATTGTTGCTCTCTTCCCTCCCTCCTGGCAGTATTGTTGCACTCTTCCCTCCCTCCTGGCAGTATTGTTGCTCTCGTCCCTCCCTCCTGGCAGTATTATTGCTCTCGTCCCTCCCTCCTGGCAGTATTGTTACTCTCTTCTTTCCCTCCTGGCAGTATTGTTGCTCTCTTCTTTCCCTCCTGGCAGTATTGTTGCTCTCTTCCCTCCCTCCTGGCAGTATTGTTGCTCTCTTCCCTCCCTCCTGGCAGTATTGTTGCTCTCTTCCCTCCCTCCTGGCAGTATTATTGCTCTCATCCCTCCCTCCTGGCAGTATTGTTGCTCTCTTCCCTCCCTCCTGGCAGTATTATTGCTGTCTTCCCTCCCTCCTGGCAGTATTATTGCTCTCTTCCCTCCCTCCTGGCAGTATTATTGCTGTCTTCCCTCCCTCCTGGCAGTATTGTTGCTCTCTTCCCTCCCTCCTGGCAGTATTATTGCTGTCTTCCCTCCCTCCTGGCAGTATTATTGCTCTCTTCCCTCCCTCCTGGCAGTATTGTTGCTCTCGTCCCTCCCTCCTGGCAGTATTATTGCTGTCTTCCCTCCCTCCTGGCAGTATTGTTGCTCTCGTCCCTCCCTCCTGGCAGTATTATTGCTCTCCTCCCTCCCTCCTGGCAGTATTATTGCTCTCATCCCTCCCTCCTGGCAGTATTGTTGCTCTCGTCCCTCCCTCCTGGCAGTATTATTGCTGTCTTCCCTCCCTCCTGGCAGTATTATTGCTCTCTTCCCTCCCTCCTGGCAGTATTATTGCTCTCTTCCCTCCCTCCTGGCAGTATTGTTGCTCTCTTCCCTCCCTGCTGGCAGTATTATTGCTCTCGTCCCTCCCTCCTGGCAGTATTATTGCTCTCTTCCCTCCCTCCTGGCAGTATTGTTGCTCTCGTCCCTCCCTCCTGGCAGTATTGTTGCTCTCTTCCCTCCCTCCTGGCAGTATTATTGCTCTCCTCCCTCCCTCCTGGCAGTATTATTGCTCTCATCCCTCCCTCCTGGCAGTATTGTTGCTCTCTTCCCTCCCTCCTGGCAGTATTATTGCTGTCTTCCCTCCCTCCTGGCAGTATTGTTGCTCTCTTCCCTCCCTCCTGGCAGTATTATTGCTGTCTTCCCTCCCTCCTGGCAGTATTATTGCTCTCTTCCCTCCCTCCTGGCAGTTTTATTGCTGTCTTCCCTCCCTCCTGGCAGTATTGTTGCTCTCGTCCCTCCCTCCTGGCAGTATTATTGCTCTCCTCCCTCCCTCCTGGCAGTATTGTTGCTCTCTTCCCTCCCTCCTGGCAGTATTATTGCTGTCTTCCCTCCCTCCTGGCAGTATTATTGCTCTCGTCCCTCCCTCCTGGCAATATTGTTGATCTCGTCCCTCCCTCCTGGCAGTATTGTTGCTCTCTTCCCTCCCTCCTGGCAGTATTGTTGCTCTCTTCCCTCCCTCCTGGCAGTATTATTGCTGTCTTCCCTCCCTCCTGGCAGTATTATTGCTCTCTTCCCTCCCTCCTGGCAGTATTGTTGCTCTCTTCCCTCCCTCCTGGCAGTATTGTTGATCTCGTCCCTCCCTCCTGGCAGTATTGTTGCTCTCGTCCCTCCCTCCTGGCAGTATTGTTGATCTCGTCCCTCCCTCCTGGCAGTATTATTGCTGTCTTCCCTCCCTCCTGGCAGTATTATTACTCTCTTCCCTCCCTCCTGGCAGTATTATTGCTCTCGTCCCTCCCTCCTGGCAGTATTATTGCTGTCTTCCCTCCCTCCGAGCAGTATTATTGCTCTCTTCCCTCCCTCCTGGCAGTATTATTGCTGTCTTCCCTCCCTCCTGGCAGTATTGTTGCTCTCTTCCCTCCCTCCTGGCAGTATTGTTGCTCTCTTCCCTCCCTCCTGGCAGTATTGTTGCTCTCGTCCCTCCCTCCTGGCAGTATTGTTGATCTCGTCCCTCCCTCCTGGCAGTATTGTTGCTCTCTTCCCTCCCTCCTGGCAGTATTGTTGCTCTCTTCCCTCCCTCCTGGCAGTATTGTTGCTCTCTTCCCTCCCTCCTGGCAGTATTGTTGCTCTCGTCCCTCCCTCCTGGCAGTATTGTTGATCTCGTCCCTCCCTCCTGGCAGTATTATTGCTGTCTTCCCTCCCTCCTGGCAGTATTATTGCTGTCTTCCCTCCCTCCTGGCAGTATTATTGCTCTCTTCCCTCCCTCCTGGCAGTATTATTGCTCTCTTCCCTCACTCCTGGCAGTATTATTGCTGTCTTCCCTCCCTCCTGGCAGTATTGTTGCTCTCTTCCCTCCCTCCTGGCAGTATTATTGCTGTCTTCCCTCTCTCCTGGCAGTATTGTTGCTCTCTTCCCTCCCTCCTGGCAGTATTATTTCTCTCGTCCCTCCCTCCTGGCAGTATTATTGCTCTCTTCCCTCCCTCCTGGCAGAATTATTTCTCTCGTCCCTCCCTCCTGGCAGTATTATTGCTCTCGTCCCTCCCTCCTGGCAGTATTATTGCTCTCTTCCCTCCCTCCTGGCAGTATTGTTGCTCTCGTCCCTCCCTCCTGGCAGTATTGTTGCTCTCGTCCCTCCCTCTTGGCAGTATTATTGCTCTCCTCCCTCCCTCCTGGCAGTATTATTGCTCTCATCCCTCCCTCCTGGCAGTATTGTTGCTCTCTTCCCTCCCTCCTGGCAGTATTATTGCTGTCTTTCCTCCCTCCTGGCAGTATTATTGCTCTCTTCACTCCCTCCTGGCAGTATTATTGCTGTCTTCCCTCCCTCCTGGCAGTATTGTTGCTCTCTTCCCTCCCTCCTGGCAGTATTATTGCTGTCTTCCCTCCCTCCTGGCAGTATTATTGCTCTCTTCCCTCCCTCCTGGCAGTGTTATTGCTGTCTTCCCTCCCTCCTGGCAGTATTGTTGCTCTCGTCCCTCCCTCCTGGCAGTATTATTGCTCTCCTCCCTCCCTCCTGACAGTATTATTGCTCTCATCCCTCCCTCCTTGCAGTATTGTTGCTCTCTTCCCTCCCTCCTGGCAGTATTATTGCTGTCTTCCCTCCCTCCTGGCAGTATTATTGCTCTCTTCCCTCCCTCCTGGCAGTATTATTGCTCTCTTCCCTCCCTCCTGGCAGTATTGTTGCTCTCATCCCTCCCTCCTGGCAGTATTATTGCTGTCTTCCCTCCCTCCTAGCAGTATTATTGCTCTCTTCCCTCCCTCCTGGCAGTATTATTGCTGTCTTCCCTCCCTCCTGGCAGTATTGTTGCTCTCTTCCCTCCCTCCTGGCAGTATTATTGCTGTCTTCCCTCTCTCCTGGCAGTATTGTTGCTCTCTTCCCTCCCTCCTGGCAGTATTATTTCTCTCGTCCCTTCCTCCTGGCAGTATTATTGCTCTCTTCCCTCCCTCCTGGCAGTATTATTTCTCTCGTCCCTCCCTCCTGGCAGTATTATTGCTCTCATCCCTCCCTCCTGGCAGTATTATTGCTGTCTTCCCTCCCTCCTGGCAGTATTATTGCTCTCTGCCCTCCCTCCTGGCAGTATTATTGCTCTCTTCCCTCCCTCCTGGCAGTATTATTTCTCTCGTCCCTCCCTCCTGGCAGTATTGTTGCTCTCTTCCCTCCCTCCTGGCAGTATTATTGCTGTCTTCCCTCTCTCCTGGCAGTATTGTTGCTCTCTTCCCTCCCTCCTGGCAGTATTATTGCTCTCTTCCCTCCCTCCTGGCAGTATTATTTCTCTCGTCCCTCCCTCCTGGCAGTATTATTGCTCTCATCCCTCCCTCCTGGCAGTATTATTGCTCTCTTCCCTCCCTCCTGGCAGTATTATTGCTCTCTTCCCTCCCTCCTGGCAGTATTATTGCTGTCTTCCCTCCCTCCTGGCAGTATTATTGCTCTCTTCCCTCCCTCCTGGCAGTATTGTTGCTCTCTTCCCTCCCTCCTGGCAGTATTATTGCTGTCTTCCCTCCCTCCTGGCAGTATTGTTGCTCTCTTCCCTCCCTCCTGGCAGTATTGTTGCTCTCTTCCCTCCCTCCTGGCAGTATTGTTGCTCTCTTTCCTCCCGCCTGGCAGTATTATTGCTGTCTTCCCTCTCTCCTGGCAGTATTGTTGTTCTCTTCCCTCCCTCCTGGCAGTAATATTGCTGTCTTCCCTCCCTCCTGGCAGTATTATTGCTCTCATCCCTCCCTCCTGGCAGTATTATTGCTGTCTTCCCTCCCTCCTGGCAGTATTGTTGCTCTCGTCCCTCCCTCCTGGCAGTATCATTGCTCTCTTCCCTCCCTCCTGGCAGTATTATTGCTCTCTTCCCTCCCTCCTGGCTGTATTGTTGCTCTCGTCCCTCCCTCCTGGCAGTATTATTGCTGTCTTCCCTCCCTCCTGGCAGTATTATTGCTCTCTTCCCTCCCTCCTGGCAGTATTGTTGCTCTCTTCCCTCCCTCCTGGCAGTATTATTGCTGTCTTCCCTCTCTCCTGGCAGTATTGTTGCTCTCTTCCCTCCCTCCTGGCAGTATTGTTGCTCTCTTCCCTCCCTCCTGGCAGTATTATTGCTGTCTTCCCTCTCTCCTGGCAGTATTGTTGCTCTCTTCCCTCCCTCCTGGCAGTATTATTGCTGTCTTCCCTCCCTCCTGGCAGTATTATTGCTCTCTTCCCTCCCTCCTGGCAGTATTATTGCTCTCTTCCCTCCCTCCTGGCAGTATTGTTGCTCTCTTCCCTCCCTCCTGGCAGTATTGTTGCTGTCTTCCCTCCCTCCTGGCAGTATTGTTGCTCTCGTCCCTCCCTCCTGGCAGTATTATTGCTCTCTTCCCTCCCTCCTGGCAGTATTATTGCTGTTTTCCCTCCCTCCTGGCAGTATTATTGCTCTCTTTCCTCCCTCCTGGCAGTATTGTTGCTCTCTTCCCTCCCTCCTGGCAGTATTGTTGCTCTCTTCCCTCCCTCCTGGCAGTATTTTTGCTCTCTTCCCTCCCTCCTGGCAGTATTATTGCTCTCTTCCCTCCCTCCTGGCAGTATTATTGCTCTCTTCCCTCCCTCCTGGCAGTATTGTTGCTCTCTTCCCTCCCTCCTTGCAGTATTGTTGCTCTATTCCCTCCCTCCTGGCAGTATTATTGCTCTCTTCCCTCCCTCCTGGCAGTATTATTGCTCTCTTCCCTCCCTCCTGGCAGTATTGTTGCTCTCTTCCCTCCCTCCTGGCAGTATTATTGCTCTCGTCCCTCCCTCCTGGCAGTATTATTGCTCTCTTCCCTCCCTCCTGGCAGTATTATTGCTCTCTTCCCTCCCTCCTGGCAGTATTGTTGCTCTCTTCCCTCCCTCCTGGCTGTATTGTTGCTCTCGTCCCTCCCTCCTGGCAGTATTATTGCTGTCTTCCCTCCCTCCTGGCAGTATTATTGCTCTCTTCCCTCCCTCCTGGCAGTATTGTTGCTCTCTTCCCTCCCTCCTGGCAGTATTATTGCTGTCTTCCATCCATCCTGGCAGTATTGTTGCTCTCGTCCCTCCCTCCTGGCAGTATTATTGCTCTCGTCCCTCCCTCCTGGCAGTATTATTGCTGTCTTCCCTCCCTCCTGGCAGTATTGTTGCTCTCTTCCCTCCCTCCTGGCAGTATTATTGCTCTCTTCCCTCCCTCCTGGCAGTATTGTTGCTCTCTTCCCTCCCTGCTGGCAGTATTATTGCTCTCGTCCCTCCCTCCTGGCAGTATTGTTGCTCTCTTCCCTCCCTCCTGGCAGAATTATTGCTGTCTTCCCTCCCTCCTGGCAGTATTATTGCTCTCTTCCCTCCCTCCTGGCAGTATTATTGCTGTCTTCCCTCCCTCCTGGCAGTATTATTGCTCTCTTCCCTCCCTCCTGGCAGTATTGTTGCTCTCTTCCCTCCCTGCTGGCAGTATTATTGCTCTCGTCCCTCCCTCCTGGCAGTATTGTTGCTCTCTTCCCTCCCTCCTGGCAGAATTATTGCTGTCTTCCCTCCCTCCTGGCAGTATTATTGCTCTCTTCCCTCCCTCCTGGCAGTATTATTGCTGTCTTCCCTCCCTCCTGGCAGTATTATTGCTCTCTTCCCTCCCTCCTGGCAGTATTATTGCTGTCTTCCCTCCCTCCTGGCAGTATTGTTGCTCTCGTCCCTCCCTCCTGGCAGTATTATTGCTCTCCTCCCTCCCTCCTGGCAGTATTATTGCTCTCATCCCTCCCTCCTGGCAGTATTGGTGCTCTCTTCCCTCCCTCCTGGCAGTATTATTGCTGTCTTCCCTCCCTCCTGGCAGTATTATTGCTCTCTTCCCTCCCTCCTGGCAGTATTATTGCTCTCTTCCCTCCCTCCTGGCAGTATTGTTGCTCTCATCCCTCCCTCCTGGCAGTATTATTGCTGTCTTCCCTCCCTCCTAGCAGTATTATTGCTCTCTTCCCTCCCTCCTGGCAGTATTATTGCTGTCTTCCCTCCCTCCTGGCAGTATTGTTGCTCTCTTCCCTCCCTCCTGGCAGTATTATTGCTGTCTTCCCTCTCTCCTGGCAGTATTGTTGCTCTCTTCCCTCCCTCCTGGCAGTATTATTTCTCTCGTCCCTCCCTCCTGGCAGTATTATTGCCGTCTTCCCTCCCTCCTGGCAGTATTATTTCTCTCGTCCCTCCCTCCTGGCAGTATTATTGCTCTCGTCCCTCCCTCCTGGCAGTATTATTGCTCTCTTCCCTCCCTCCTGGCAGTATTATTTCTCTCGTCCCTCCCTCCTGGCAGTATTATTGCTCTCTTCCCTCCCTCCTGGCAGTATTGTTGCTCTCGTCCCTCCCTCCTGGCAGTATTGTTGCTCTCGTCCCTCCCTCCTGGCAGTATTATTGCTCTCCTCCCTCCCTCCTGGCAGTATTATTGCTCTCATCCCTCCCTCCTGGCAGTATTGTTGCTCTCTTCCCTCCCTCCTGGCAGTATTATTGCTGTCTTCCCTCCCTCCTGGCAGTATTATTGCTCTCTTCCCTCCCTCCTGGCAGTATTATTGCTGTCTTCCCTCCCTCCTGGCAGTATTGTTGCTCTCTTCCCTCCCTCCTGGCAGTATTATTGCTGTCTTCCCTCCCTCCTGGCAGTATTATTGCTCTCATCCCTCCCTCCTTGCAGTATTGTTGCTCTCTTCCCTCCCTCCTGGCAGTATTATTGCTGTCTTCCCTCCCTCCTGGCAGTATTATTGCTCTCTTCCCTCCCTCCTGGCAGTATTATTGCTGTCTTCCCTCCCTCCTGGCAGTATTGTTGCTCTCTTCCCTCCCTCCTGGCAGTATTATTGCTGTCTTCCCTCCCTCCTGACAGTATTATTGCTCTCATCCCTCCCTCCTTGCAGTATTGTTGCTCTCTTCCCTCCCTCCTGGCAGTATTATTGCTGTCTTCCCTCCCTCCTGGCAGTATTATTGCTCTCTTCCCTCCCTCCTGGCAGTATTATTGCTGTCTTCCCTCCCTCCTGGCAGTATTGTTGCTCTCGTCCCTCCCTCCTGGCAGTATTATTGCTGTCTTCCCTCCCTCCTAGCAGTATTATTGCTCTCTTCCCTCCCTCCTGGCAGTATTATTGCTGTCTTCCCTCCCTCCTGGCAGTATTGTTGCTCTCTTCCCTCCCTCCTGGCAGTATTATTGCTGTCTTCCCTCTCTCCTGGCAGTATTGTTGCTCTCTTCCCTCCCTCCTGGCAGTATTATTTCTCTCGTCCCTTCCTCCTGGCAGTATTATTGCTCTCTTCCCTCCCTCCTGGCAGTATTATTTCTCTCGTCCCTTCCTCCTGGCAGTATTATTGCTCTCTTCCCTCCCTCCTGGCAGTATTATTTCTCTCATCCCTCCCTCCTGGCAGTATTATTGCTGTCTTCCCTCCCTCCTGGCAGTATTATTGCTCTCTGCCCTCCCTCCTGGCAGTATTGTTGCTCTCGTCCCTCCCTCCTGGCAGTATTATTGCTGTCTTCCCTCCCTCCTGGCAGTATTGTTGCTCTCTTCCCTCCCTCCTGGCAGTATTGTTGCTCTCTTCCCTCCCTCCTGGCAGTATTGTTGCTCTCGTCCCTCCCTCCTGGCAGTATTGTTGATCTCGTCCCTCCCTCCTGGCAGTATTATTGCTGTCTTCCCTCCCTCCTGGCAGTATTATTGCTCTCTTCCCTCCCTCCTGGCAGTATTATTGCTCTCTTCCCTCCCTCCTGGCAGTATTGTTGCTCTCGTTCCTCCCTCCTGGCAGTATTATTGCTGTCTTCCCTCCCTCCTGGCAGTATTATTGCTCTCTTCCCTCCCTCCTGGCAGTATTATTGCTGTCTTCCCTCCCTCCTGGCAGTATTGTTGCTCTCTTCCCTCCCTCCTGGCAGTATTATTGCTGTCTTCCCTCTCTCCTGGCAGTATTGTTGCTCTCTTCCCTCCCTCCTGGCAGTATTATTGCTCTCTTCCCTCCCTCCTGGCAGTATTATTTCTCTCGTCCCTCCCTCCTGGCAGTATTTTTGCTCTCATCCCTCCCTCCTGGCAGTATTATTGCTCTCTTCCCTCCCTCCTGGCAGTATTATTGCTCTCTTCCCTCCCTCCTGGCAGTATTATTGCTGTCTTCCCTCCCTCCTGGCAGTATTATTGCTCTATTCCCTCCCTCCTGGCAGTATTGTTGCTCTCTTCCCTCCCTCCTGGCAGTATTGTTGCTCTCTTTCCTCCCTCCTGGCAGTATTATTGCTGTCTTCCCTCTCTCCTGGCAGTATTGTTGCTCTCTTCCCTCCCTCCTGGCAGTATTATTGCTGTCTTCCCTCCCTCCTGGCAGTATTGTTGCTCTCGTCCCTCCCTCCTGGCAGTATCATTGCTCTCTTCCCTCCCTCCTGGCAGTATTATTGCTCTCTTCCCTCCCTCCTGGCTGTATTGTTGCTCTCGTCCCTCCCTCCTGGCAGTATTGTTGCTCTCTTCCCTCCCTCCTGGCAGTATTATTGCTGTCTTCCCTCCCTCCTGGCAGTATTATTGCTCTCTTCCCTCCCTCCTGGCAGTATTATTGCTCTCTTCCCTCCCTCCTGGCAGTATTGTTGCTCTCTTCCCTCCCTCCTGGCAGTATTGTTGCTGTCTTCCCTCCCTCCTGGCAGTATTGTTGCTCTCGTCCCTCCCTCCTGGCAGTATTATTGCTCTCTTCCCTCCCTCCTGGCAGTATTGTTGCTCTCTTCCCTCCCTCCTGGCAGTATTATTGCTCTCTTCCCTCCCTCCTGGCAGTATTATTGCTGTCTTCCCTCCCTCCTGGCAGTATTATTGCTCTCTTTCCTCCCTCCTGGCAGTATTGTTGCTCTCTTCCCTCCCTCCTGGCAGTATTGTTGCTCTCTTCCCTCCCTCCTGGCAGTATTATTGCTCTCTTCCCTCCCTCCTGGCAGTATTATTGCTCTCTTCCCTCCCTCCTGGCAGTATTGTTGCTCTCTTCCCTCCCTCCTGGCAGTATTATTGCTGTCTTCCCTCTCTCCTGGCAGTATTGTTGCTCTCTTCCCTCCCTCCTGGCAGTATTGTTGCTCTCTTCCCTCCCTCCTGGCAGTATTATTGCTGTCTTCCCTCTCTCCTGGCAGTATTGTTGCTCTCTTCCCTCCCTCCTGGCAGTATTATTGCTGTCTTCCCTCCCTCCTGGCAGTATTATTGCTCTCTTCCCTCCCTCCTGGCAGTATTATTGCTCTCTTCCCTCCCTCCTGGCAGTATTGTTGCTCTCTTCCCTCCCTCCTGGCAGTATTGTTGCTGTCTTCCCTCCCTCCTGGCAGTATTGTTGCTCTCGTCCCTCCCTCCTGGCAGTATTATTGCTCTCTTCCCTCCCTCCTGGCAGTATTATTGCTGTCTTCCCTCCCTCCTGGCAGTATTATTGCTCTCTTTCCTCCCTTCTGGCAGTATTGTTGCTCTCTTCCCTCCCTCCTGGCAGTATTGTTGCTCTCTTCCCTCCCTCCTGGCAGTATTTTTGCTCTCTTCCCTCCCTCCTGGCAGTATTATTGCTCTCTTCCCTCCCTCCTGGCAGTATTATTGCTCTCTTCCCTCCCTCCTGGCAGTATTGTTGCTCTCTTCCCTCCCTCCTGGCAGTATTGTTGCTCTCTTCCCTCCCTCCTGGCAGTATTGTTGCTCTCTTTCCTCCCTCCTGGCAGTATTATTGCTGTCTTCCCTCTCTCCTGGCAGTATTGTTGCTCTCTTCCCTCCCTCCTGGCAGTATTATTGCTGTCTTCCCTCCCTCCTGGCAGTATTGTTGCTCTCGTCCCTCCCTCCTGGCAGTATCATTGCTCTCTTCCCTCCCTCCTGGCAGTATTATTGCTCTCTTCCCTCCCTCCTGGCTGTATTGTTGCTCTCGTCCCTCCCTCCTGGCAGTATTATTGCTGTCTTCCCTCCCTCCTGGCAGTATTATTGCTTTCTTCCCTCCCTCCTGGCAGTATTGTTGCTCTCTTCCCTCCCTCCTGGCAGTATTATTGCTGTCTTCCCTCTCTCCTGGCAGTATTGTTGCTCTCTTCCCTCCCTCCTGGCAGTATTGTTGCTCTCTTCCCTCCCTCCTGGCAGTATTATTGCTGTCTTCCCTCTCTCCTGGCAGTATTGTTGCTCTCTTCCCTCCCTCCTGGCAGTATTATTGCTGTCTTCCCTCCCTCCTGGCAGTATTATTGCTCTCTTCCCTCCCTCCTGGCAGTATTATTGCTCTCTTCCCTCCCTCCTGGCAGTATTGTTGCTCTCTTCCCTCCCTCCTGGCAGTATTGTTGCTGTCTTCCCTCCCTCCTGGCAGTATTGTTGCTCTCGTCCCTCCCTCCTGGCAGTATTATTGCTCTCTTCCCTCCCTCCTGGCAGTATTATTGCTGTCTTCCCTCCCTCCTGGCAGTATTATTGCTCTCTTTCCTCCCTCCTGGCAGTATTGTTGCTCTCTTCCCTCCCTCCTGGCAGAATTGTTGCTCTCTTCCCTCCCTCTTGGCAGTATTTTTGCTCTCTTCCCTCCCTCCTGGCAGTATTATTGCTCTCTTCCCTCCCTCCTGGCAGTATTATTGCTCTCTTTTCTCCCTCCTGGCAGTGTTGTTGCTCTCTTCCCTCCCTCCTGGCAGTATTGTTGCTCTCTTCCCTCCCTCCTGGCAGTATTATTGCTCTCTTCCCTCCCTCCTGGCAGTATTATTGCTCTCTTCCCTCCCTCCTGGCAGTATTGTTGCTCTCTTCCCTCCCTCCTGGCAGTATTATTGCTCTCGTCCCTCCCTCCTGGCAGTATTATTGCTCTCTTCCCTCCCTCCTGGCAGTATTATTGCTCTCTTCCCTCCCTCCTGGCAGTATTATTGCTCTCGTCCCTCCCTCCTAGCAGTATTATTGCTCTCTTCCCTCCCTCCTGGCAGTATTATTGCTCTCTTCCCTCCCTCCTGGCAGTATTGTTGCTCTCTTCCCTCCCTCCTGGCAGTATTATTGCTCTCTTCCCTCCCTCCTGGCAGTATTGTTGCTCTCTTCCCTCCCTCCTGGCAGTATTATTGCTGTCTTCCCTCTCTCCTGGCAGTATTGTTGCTCTCTTCCCTCCCTCCTGGCAGTATTGTTGCTCTCTTCCCTCCCTCCTGGCAGTATTATTGCTCTCTTCCCTCCCTCCTGGCAGTATTATTGCTCTCTTCCCTCCCTCCTGGCAGTATTATTGCTCTCATCCCTCCCTCCTGGCAGTATTATTGCTCTCTTCCCTCCCTCCTGGCAGTATTGTTGCTCTCTTCCCTCCCTCCTGGCAGTATTGTTGCTCTCTTCCCTCCCTCCTGGCAGTATTATTGCTCTCTTCCCTCCCTCCTGGCAGTATTGTTGCTCTCTTCCCTCCCTCCTGGCAGTATTGTTGCTCTCTTCCCTCCCTCCTGGCAGTATTGTTGCTCTCCTCCCTCCCTCCTGGCAGTATTGTTGCTCTCTTCCCTCCCTCCTGGCAGTATTATTGCTGTCTTCCCTCTCTCCTGGCAGTATTGTTGCTCTCTTCCCTCCCTCCTGGCAGTATTGTTGCTCTCTTCCCTCCCTCCTGGCAGTATTATTGCTGTCTTCCCTCCCTCCTGGCAGTATTGTTGCTCTCTTCCCTCCCTCCTGGCAGTATTGTTGCTCTCTTCCCTCCCTCCTGGCAGTATTATTGCTCTCTTCCCTCCCTCCTGGCAGTATTGTTGCTCTCTTCCCTCCCTCCTGGCAGTATTATTGCTCTCTTCCCTCCCTCCTGGCAGTATTGTTGCTCTCTTCCCTCCCTCCTGGCAGTATTATTGCTGTCTTCCCTCTCTCCTGGCAGTATTGTTGCTCTCTTCCCTCCCTCCTGGCAGTATTGTTGCTCTCTTCCCTCCCTCCTGGCAGTATTATTGCTCTCTTCCCTCCCTCCTGGCAGTATTATTGCTCTCTTCCCTCCCTCCTGGCAGTATTATTGCTCTCATCCCTCCCTCCTGGCAGTATTATTGCTCTCTTCCCTCCCTCCTGGCAGTATTGTTGCTCTCTTCCCTCCCTCCTGGCAGTATTGTTGCTCTCTTCCCTCCCTCCTGGCAGTATTATTGCTCTCTTCCCTCCCTCCTGGCAGTATTGTTGCTCTCTTCCCTCCCTCCTGGCAGTATTGTTGCTCTCTTCCCTCCCTCCTGGCAGTATTGTTGCTCTCCTCCCTCCCTCCTGGCAGTATTGTTGCTCTCGTCCCTCCCTCCTGGCAGTATTATTGCTCTCTTCCCTCCCTCCTGGCAGTATTGTTGCTCTCTTCCCTCCCTCCTGGCAGTATTGTTGCTGTCTTCCCTCTCTCCTGGCAGTATTGTTGCTCTCTTCCCTCCCTCCTGGCAGTATTATTGCTCTCTTCCCTCCCTCCTGGCAGTATTGTTGCTCTCTTCCCTCCCTCCTGGCAGTATTGTTGCTCTCTTCCCTCCCTCCTGGCAGTATTATTGCTGTCTTCCCTCTCTCCTGGCAGTATTGTTGCTCTCTTCCCTCCCTCCTGGCAGTATTGTTGCTCTCTTCCCTCCCTCCTGGCAGTATTATTGCTGTCTTCCCTCCCTCCTGGCAGTATTGTTGCTCTCTTCCCTCCCTCCTGGCAGTATTGTTGCTCTCTTCCCTCCCTCCTGGCAGTATTATTGCTGTCTTCCCTCTCTCCTGGCAGTATTGTTGCTCTCTTCCCTCCCTCCTGGCAGTATTATTGCTGTCTTCCCTCCCTCCTGGCAGTATTGTTGCTCTCTTCCCTCCCTCCTGGCAGTATTGTTGCTCTCTTCCCTCCCTCCTGGCAGTATTATTGCTGTCTTCCCTCTCTCCTGGCAGTATTGTTGCTCTCTTCCCTCCCTCCTGGCAGTATTGTTGCTCTCTTCCCTCCCTCCTGGCAGTATTATTGCTGTCTTCCCTCTCTCCTGGCAGTATTGTTGCTCTCTTCCCTCCCTCCTGGCAGTATTATTGCTCTCTTCCCTCCCTCCTGGCAGTATTATTGCTCTCTTCCCTCCCTCCTGGCAGTATTATTGCTCTCTTCCCTCCCTCCTGGCAGTATTATTGCTCTCTTCCCTCCCTCCTGGCAGTATTATTGCTGTCTTCCCTCTCTCCTGGCAGTATTGTTGCTCTCTTCCCTCCCTCCTGGCAGTATTGTTGCTCTCTTCCCTCCCTCCTGGCAGTATTATTGCTCTCTTCCCTCCCTCCTGGCAGTATTGTTGCTCTCTTCCCTCCCTCCTGGCAGTATTGTTGCTCTCTTCCCTCCCTCCTGGCAGTATTATTGCTGTCTTCCCTCTCTCCTGGCAGTATTGTTGCTCTCTTCCCTCCCTCCTGGCAGTATTGTTGCTCTCTTCCCTCCCTCCTGGCAGTATTATTGCTGTCTTCCCTCCCTCCTGGCAGTATTGTTGCTCTCTTCCCTCCCTCCTGGCAGTATTGTTGCTCTCTTCCCTCCCTCCTGGCAGTATTATTGCTGTCTTCCCTCTCTCCTGGCAGTATTGTTGCTCTCTTCCCTCCCTCCTGGCAGTATTATTGCTGTCTTCCCTCCCTCCTGGCAGTATTGTTGCTCTCTTCCCTCCCTCCTGGCAGTATTGTTGCTCTCTTCCCTCCCTCCTGGCAGTATTATTGCTGTCTTCCCTCTCTCCTGGCAGTATTGTTGCTCTCTTCCCTCCCTCCTGGCAGTATTGTTGCTCTCTTCCCTCCCTCCTGGCAGTATTATTGCTGTCTTCCCTCTCTCCTGGCAGTATTGTTGCTCTCATCCCTCCCTCCTGGCAGTATTATTGCTCTCTTCCCTCCCTCCTGGCAGTATTATTGCTCTCTTCCCTCCCTCCTGGCAGTATTATTGCTCTCTTCCCTCTCTTGCACCTTCTTTGGATGTGTCTCTTCTTTCTGTAGCTTTGGCAGAGCAATAATCTAGATCTTGTTAAGGTGACTGACAGTTCACAAGACATAAAATGTTCTTTTATTGTTTAAGATGAGACCTATAAAGCTGCGGAGTGTAATACATGTATATATATATATATACCACCTGACCTTACTCTGTCTGTAGCTCATATAAATGCTGTATATGCTTTGTGGCAAATTATATCTGATGGCTCAGAGATTCAAATCATATCCCTGGTGGTCCGGTGAGTATATATAGTATATAACAGTATATCTGGTGGTGCGGTGAGTATATATAGTATATAACAGTATATCTGGTGGTGCGGTGAGTATATATAGTATATAACAGTATATCTGGTGGTGCGGTGAGTATATATAGTATATAGCAGTATATCTGGTGGTGCGGTGAGTATATATAGTATATAACAGTATATCTGGTGGTGCGGTGAGTATATATAGTATATAACAGTATATCTGGTGGTGCGGTGAGTATATATAGTATATAACAGTATATCTGGTGGTGCGGTGAGTATATATAGTATATAACAGTATATCTGGTGGTGCGGTGAGTATATATAGTATATAACAGTATATCTGGTGGTGCGGTGAGTATATATAGTATATAGCAGTATATCTGGTGGTGCGGTGAGTATATATAGTATATAACAGTATATCTGGTGGTGCGGTGAGTATATATAGTATATAACAGTATATCTGGTGGTGCGGTGAGTATATATAGTATATAGCAGTATATCTGGTGGTGCGGTGAGTATATATAGTATATAACAGTATATCTGGCGGTGCGGTGAGTATATATAGTATATAGCAGTATATCTGGTGGTGCGGTGAGTATATATAGTATATAGCAGTATATCTGGTGGTGCGGTGAGTATATATAGTATATAGCAGTATATCTGGTGGTGCGGTGAGTATATATAGTATATAACAGTATATCTGGTGGTGCGGTGAGTATATATAGTATATAACAGTATATCTGGTGGTGCGGTGAGTATATATAGTATATAACAGTATATCTGGTGGTGCGGTGAGTATATATAGTATATAGCAGTATATCTGGTGGTGCGGTGAGTATATATAGTATATAGCAGTATATCTGGTGGTGCGGTGAGTATATATAGTATATAGCAGTATATCTGGTGGTCCGGTGAGTATATATAGTATATAGCAGTATATCTGGTGGTGCGGTGAGTATATATAGTATCTAGCAGTATATCTGGTGGTGCGGTGAGTATATATAGTATATAGCAGTATATCTGGTGGTGCGGTGAGTATATATAGTATATAGCAGTATATCTGGTGGTGCGGTGAGTATATATAGTATATAGCAGTATATCTGGTGGTGCGGTGAGTATATATAGTATATAGCAGTATATCTGGTGGTGCGGTGAGTATATATAGTATATAGCAGTATATCTGGTGGTGCGGTGAGTATATATAGTATATAGCAGTATATCTGGTGGTGCGGTGAGTATATATAGTATATAACAGTATATCTGGTGGTGCGGTGAGTATATATAGTATATAGCAGTATATCTGGTGGTGCGGTGAGTATATATAGTATATAGCAGTATATCTGGTGGTCCGGTGAGTATATATAGTATATAGCAGTATATCTGGTGGTCCGGTGAGTATATATAGTATATAGCAGTATATCTGGTGGTGCGGTGAGTATATATAGTATATAGCAGTATATCTGGTGGTGCGGTGAGTATATATAGTATATAGCAGTATATCTGGTGGTCCGGTGAGTATATATAGTATATAGCAGTATATCTGGTGGTCCGGTGAGTATATATAGTATATAGCAGTATATCTGGTGGTGCGGTGAGTATATATAGTATATAGCAGTATATCTGGTGGTGCGGTGAGTATATATAGTATATAGCAGTATATCTGGTGGTGCGGTGAGTATTTATAGTATATAGCAGTATATCTGGTGGTGCGGTGAGTATATATAGTATATAGCAGTATATCTGGTGGTGCGGTGAGTATATATAGTATATAGCAGTATATCTGGTGGTGCGGTGAGTATATATAGTATATAGCAGTATATCTGGTGGTGCGGTGAGTATATATAGTATATAACAGTATATCTGGCGGTGCGGTGAGTATATATAGTATATAGCAGTATATCTGGTGGTGCGGTGAGTATTTATAGTATATAGCAGTATATCTGGCGGTGCGGTGAGTATATATAGTATATAGCAGTATATCTGGTGGTGCGGTGAGTATATATAGTATATAGCAGTATATCTGGTGGTGCGGTGAGTATATATAGTATATAGCAGTATATCTGGTGGTGCGGTGAGTATATATAGTATATAGCAGTATATCTGGTGGTGCGGTGAGTGTATATAGTATATAGCAGTATATCTGGTGGTGCGGTGAGTATATATAGTATCTAGCAGTATATCTGGTGGTGCGGTGAGTATATATAGTATATAGCAGTATATCTGGTGGTGCGGTGAGTATATATAGTATCTAGCAGTATATCTGGTGGTGCGGTGAGTATATATAGTATATAGCAGTATATCTGGTGGTGCGGTGAGTATATATAGTATATAGCAGTATATCTGGTGGTGCGGTGAGTATATATAGTATATAGCAGTATATCTGGTGGTGCGGTGAGTATATATAGTATATAGCAGTATATCTGGTGGTCCGGTGAGTATATATAGTATATAGCAGTATATCTGGTGGTGCGGTGAGTATATATAGTATCTAGCAGTATATCTGGTGGTGCGGTGAGTATATATAGTATATAGCAGTATATCTGGTGGTGCGGTGAGTATATATAGTATATAGCAGTATATCTGGTGGTGCGGTGAGTATATATAGTATATAGCAGTATATCTGGTGGTGCGGTGAGTATATATAGTATATAACAGTATATCTGGCGGTGCGGTGAGTATATATAGTATATAGCAGTATATCTGGTGGTGCGGTGAGTATATATAGTATATAGCAGTATATCTGGTGGTGCGGTGAGTATATATAGTATATAGCAGTATATCTGGTGGTGCGGTGAGTATATATAGTATATAGCAGTATATCTGGTGGTGCGGTGAGTATATATAGTATATAGCAGTATATCTGGTGGTGCGGTGAGTATATATAGTATATAGCAGTATATCTGGTGGTGCGGTGAGTATATATAGTATATAGCAGTATATCTGGTGGTGCGGTGAGTATATATAGTATATAGCAGTATATCTGGTGGTGCGGTGAGTATATATAGTATATAGCAGTATATCTGGTGGTGCGGTGAGTATATATAGTATATAGCAGTATATCTGGTGGTGCGGTGAGTATATATAGTATATAGCAGTATATCTGGTGGTGCGGTGAGTATATATAGTATATAGCAGTATATCTGGTGGTGCGGTGAGTATATATAGTATATAACAGTATATCTGGTGGTGCGGTGAGTATATATAGTATATAGCAGTATATCTGGTGGTCCGGTGAGTATATATAGTATATAGCAGTATATCTGGTGGTGCGGTGAGTATATATAGTATATAGCAGTATATCTGGTGGTGCGGTGAGTATATATAGTATATAGCAGTATATCTGGTGGTGCGGTGAGTATATATAGTATATAGCAGTATATCTGGTGGTCCGGTGAGTATATATAGTATATAGCAGTATATCTGGTGGTGCGGTGAGTATATATAGTATATAGCAGTATATCTGGTGGTGCGGTGAGTATATATAGTATATAACAGTATATCTGGCGGTGCGGTGAGTATATATAGTATATAGCAGTATATCTGGCGGTGCGGTGAGTATATATAGTATATAGCAGTATATCTGGTGGTCCGGTGAGTATATATAGTATATAGCAGTATATCTGGTGGTGCGGTGAGTATATATAGTATATAGCAGTATATCTGGTGGTGCGGTGAGTATATAAAGTATATAGCAGTATATCTGGTGGTGCGGTGAGTATATATAGTATATAGCAGTATATCTGGTGGTGCGGTGAGTATATATAGTATATAGCAGTATATCTGGTGGTGCGGTGAGTATATATAGTATATAGCAGTATATCTGGTGGTGCGGTGAGTATATATAGTATATAGCAGTATATCTGGTGGTCCGGTGAGTGTATATAGTATATAGCAGTATATCTGGTGGTGCGGTGAGTATATATAGTATATAGCAGTATATCTGGTGGTCCGGTGAGTATATATAGTATATAGCAGTATATCTGGTGGTGCGGTGAGTATATATAGTATATAGCAGTATATGTGGTGGTGCGGTGAGTATATAAAGTATATAGCAGTATATCTGGTGGTGCGGTGAGTATATATAGTATATAGCAGTATATCTGGTGGTGCGGTGAGTATATATAGTATATAGCAGTATATCTGGTGGTGCGGTGAGTATATATAGTATATAACAGTATATCTGGTGGTGCGGTGAGTATATATAGTATATAGCAGTATATCTGGTGGTGCGGTGAGTATATATAGTATATAACAGTATATCTGGTGGTGCGGTGAGTATATAAAGTAAGATAATCCTGTAATAGTCCACAGAGGTGACATCTCAGTATGTTACAGCCGCCTAGTAATACAGATACAGGATAATACACAGTGACTACAGATGAGCGAGCAGTAAAATATTCGATGTTTGTTCTGAATATCATCTGAATATTGGACTATTGGAGGGAATATGGAGCCCCATTATAGTCTATGGGAGACAATGCTCCGTGTCAGGGGATCCCACCATTCACCTCAGGAGAGTCACCAAGTCCACTATGACACCCCAGGAAATGATGCAACACCTCTGCAATGTAACTGGGCCAGCAGGGGGCGCATGTCTGGGGGCATCTAACACACCAAAGCCCCTCTATTACCCCACTATCACAGCCTAACAACTACACACTATACACACTCACTACAACCTCTATCACAGTGGGGGGGAAATACCTGGAAACCTTCTTTACTCCCCAAATGGAGGGACACAAACCCCAATGTAAGCTCCACAAACATTACCGAGCCCCCCTTTATATCACATTACCCATGACAAGCACAGATGGAATAGGCAATGGGAAATCCTTCAGTCCCCCCCTGACCTGTCATTGTGGATGTGTGTGTATGTATGTGTATATATGTATATATGTGTGTGTGTGTGTGTATATATATATGTATGTATGCATGTGTGTATATGTGTGTGTGTGTGTATATGTGTATATGTGTGTGTGGATACCTCCCAAGTTTTGAAGAACCGAAAGAGGGACAAAATGTGCGGTGCGCGTAGCGCGCAGCGGCAAATTTAGCCTCGCCCACTTTTGTGTTGACTCCACCCACTCGTTAATTTTTCATGTGCCCGCACACAGTATAATCCTCCTACAGTCACCCGTAAATTATATGTCCCCCCTCTATCTCTCCCCCAGTTTCATATACACCCTTCATCTGCCCCCAGATTCATGTCCCCCATTTCTGCCCCCAGATTCATGTCCCCCATCTCTGCCCCCAGATTCATGTCCCTCCATATCTGCCCCCAAATTCATGTCCTCTCCATCTCTGCCCCCAGATTCATGTCCTCTCCATCTCTGCCCCCAGATTCATGTCCTCTCCATCTCTGCCCCCAGATTCATGTCCCCCCATCTCTGCCCCCAGATTCATGTCCCCTCCATCTCTGCCCCCAGATTCATGTCCCCCATCTCTGCCCCCAGATTCATGTCCCTCCATCTCTGCCCCCAGATTCATGTCCCTCCATATCTGCCCCCAAATTCATGTCCTCTCCATCTCTGCCCCCAGATTCATGTCCTCTCCATCTCTGCCCCCAGATTCATGTCCCCCATCTCTGCCCCCAGATTCATGTCCCCCATCTCTGCCCCCAGATTCATGTCCCTCCATCTCTGCCCCCAGATTCATGTCCTCTCCATCTCTGCCCCCAGATTCATGTCCCCCATCTCTGCCCCCAGATTCATGTCCCTCCATCTCTGCCCCCAGATTCATGTCCCCCATCTCTGCCCCCAGATTCATGTCCTCTCCATCTCTGCCCCCAGATTCATGTCCTCTCCATCTCTGCCCCCAGATTCATGTCCTCTCCATCTCTGCCCCCAGATTCATGTCCCCTCCATCTCTGCCCCCAGTTTCATGTCCACTCCATCTCTGCCCCCAGATTCATGTCCCCTCCATCTCTGCCCCCAGATTCATGTCCCCTCCATCTCTGCCCCCAGATTCATGTCCCCTCCATCTCTGCCCCCAGATTCATGTCCCCTCCATCTCTGCCCCCAGATTCCTGTCCCCCATCTCTGCCCCCAGATTCATGTCCCCACATCTCTGCCCCCAGTGTCATGCCGTCCTCTCCTTCATCTGCCCCCAGATTCACGTTCCACCTCCACATTAAACTTACCTTCTCCTCCGCTCCCTCGCCGCTCTCTGCCCGCCTCTCTCCCTGACACACGCGGCTGAAGCTGCTCGCGTGCTCGCTTCGCCGCTGCGTCTCTCTCTCTCTCGCTGACACATGCGGCTGAAGCGAGGAGCTGACCTGTGTCAGCCCCTCGCTTCGCCGCTTCCACCGGCTCCTGGCTTGTACATCGCGTCTACAAGCCAGGAGCCGGCGGCAGCAGCGAAGCGAGGGGCTGACACAGGTCAGCTCCTCGCTTCAGCCGCATGTGTCAGCGAGAGAGAGACGCAGCGGCGAAGCGAGCACGCGAGCAGCTTCAGCCGCATGTGTCAGGGAGAGAGGCGGGCAGCGGCGAAGCGAGGAGCTGATCTGTGTCAGCTCCTTGCTTCAGCCGCATATGTGTTCAACTCAGATCTGCGTCCTCTGGACGCAGATGTGAGTTGAAATCGGGACATACCTCCCTCCAACCGGGACCGCGGGACATGTCACCCAAATCGTGACTGTCCCGCGGAAATCGGGACGGTTGGGAGGTATGGTGTGTGTGTGTGTGTATATATATGTGTGTGATGTGGTGAGACCTTCCAAAATTCACTGTTATGGCCCTTAAGGGTGCATTCAGACTACGTAACGCCGGGCGTGTATGAGAGCCGTACACGCCGGCATTACGGCAGACTGCCGAACACTTCCCATTCACTTCAATGGGAGCGCTCGTAACAGCGGCGTTTACGAGCGCTCCCATTGAAGTGAATGGGAAGTGTTCGGCAGTCTGCCGTAATGCCGGCGTGTACGGCTCTCATACACGCCCGGCGTTACGTAGTCTGAATGCACCCTAAGGCTGTATTCACACAGAGTAACGCCAGGCGTTTTTTGTGTGTTTTTTGCACATAGCGCCGCGTTTACGCCACGTAGCGCCGCGTTAACGCCGCGTATACGCCGGGCAACGCCACCGCTAAATAGCGCGGCGTTAACGCGGCGCTACGCGGCGTAAACGCGGCGCTATGTGCAAAAAACACACAAAAAACGCCTGGCGTTACTCTGTGTGAATACAGCCTAACATGAGCCCGTACAAATGAAGTTGCGGCCCTTAAGCTGAGCTCAGCAGAGATTGGGGCCCTTCAGGAGAGTTCAGCCTCTACCTGCAGAGATTTGTTGGGTCTTTGGGTGAGCGGAGCCTTTAGAAAGCAGAGATTTGGTTTTTGGCCCTTGGGGGGGGGGGGGGAGCTCTAAAAAACCGGGGGGTGGGGTGGAGGGGTTATACTGGAATTTTTCCCCTCACATTCAGTAGTAGGGGCTGGAGCTGTAGGAAGAGGAGGAGTGAATTGTGTGCTGGCGGCCCCTCTCCCGTACCTGGACTGTGGAGTGGATATACAGCTGGGTGTCCCCGTCCTCGCCCCCGCCCCCTGCTGCCGCTGTATGATTTGCAGATGTATTAACCTCTGATAAGATCTGTTATTTCCTCCCTAACCAAAGCTATGACAGCCCTGCACCGCCCCGAGCACAAGCTCTCCCAATCACTACAAAACGAAAATGAGACAAGATGGCCGACACTATTCTTATGAATGGGAGGTCACATGATTTCGGCAGCCAATGGGTTTTTTCAATTTTTTTCACTGCCTCCGTTGTCATAGTTCCTGTCCCACCTCCCCTGCACAGTTATTGGTGCAAAAAATGCGCCAGGGAAGGGGGGAGGGGACACAGATTTTTACTGCATTTGAGGCCTTGGATTCGATTGGAATCAAATATCACGAACAGCCTGATATTCAATCAAATTCCTATTTGATCAAACGGCATTCACTCATCTCTAATTATTACGTGATATTATATACTTGTCACGGGATGGTTAGAGTCTATACTATAGGCAATGTGTAATATATATTTCATGTGGAATGTATTCTCTAACCTGTTGTAAACATCAGTGTGTAGTTGGCTGATTGGGGTCTAGTGTGTTAGCACATTGTATGCAAATACCTCTAACTAGTGAGGACCAGTGAGGACAATGGGTGGAGATAATCTGATCGGTGTCTCCAAGAAGATGTTGGATGGTGCATTGTCCATAGTAGACAGGGAGTCTGCTCTCCTTGGTATAGGTGAGGGGGGAAGGATCTGTGACTCAGCCCTTCCCACCCACAGATATAGGTGTAACAGTCTTAGTATATAGTATATAGCTAGCAGTTAGTATGTGTTAGCCGGCCTGTGCACAGCTCTGTAGAGAGCCAGGATTTAGTTACAGGACCAAGGAGCCAAAGCTATCATTGGATTGTGACTTCTGTGGACTTATTGTTATTACGGTTGATGTGACCGCCGCCGGCTACTAACTTTGTGGATTACAATAAATTGCTGTTGTCTCCCGACCTCTTGCGTCTGTGTTGATTCAAAAGACCATCCGGAGGAAGACGTATACCTTTGCTCCGTGACAACTGGTTGGCAGCGGTGGGATCAACAGCGGACAGCGAGATGGACTACAGCAGCCCAGCGATTAATGGAGCCACAACCTCAGAATACAGGAACTGGACTATGGCAAGTCTACAAGTAAGGGCCCGGGAACTAAACCTGAGTTACCAGGGAAGAACGAAAGAGCAACTGATCGAGGCACTGGAGGAGATGACCCTGCAAAGCGACCATGAGGAGGGCTGCCCCCAGGAGACTGGAGAGATACGGGAGTGGCAGGTACAGACCCAAAAGAGCAGATGGGTTGTTTTGTATGAGGAGGAATTGGCAGTGCTGGGGCTAGGAGCAACTGCAGAGCAAAGGAGTAGAGCATTACAGAGGGCTCAGGAAACGGAGAAGGAGGAACAGAGAATGGCGCATGAAAAGGAAAGAATGGCGCATGAAATGCGAATGGCTGAGATAACTACGCGGAATTATAATCAAACGTCGACCCCCAGCCCAACAGTGAGAGAACCACCATATGTCTCCCATAAACACTTCAAGACCTTTGATGAAGCGGCTGGGGATGTTGATGGATATTTTCAGGACTTCGAACACCAGTGCCGCCTGATGGAAGTCCCAGAGAAGGATTGGGTCCAGTATCTGGTGGGGCACCTACGAGATGGGGCTGCGGAAGCTCTCAGAGCCATGGACCCTAGTGATCAGCGGGACTATGAGGCCATTAAAAGAGCGGTGCAGAAGTATTATGCAGTCACTCCAGAGACCTACCGAGTTCAGTTCCGCTCTTTGTCTTACAATGGGGGAAGCTCCTTCCACATGTTCGCCCACAAGTTGAAGCAAGCATGCAAGCGCTGGCTAGAAGGAGAGGAGGCTGTCACAGTCGATAAGATCCTCCAAGTCATACTTAAGGAACAGTTCTTTTCCCAGTGCCCCGCTGAGATCCGTGAGTGGGTGCTGGAACGGAACCCAGCCACAGTTGAGCAAGCTGCTTCTCTTGCAGATGAGGGCCTGACCATCAAGCCGCAGTGGAAGAGGTTGTTTGCAGAGGAGCGGAAAACTACCACAGTCCGCCAGACACCCTTCATCCAGCCACCCACCTTTCGTGCCCGGCCTCAGGATTACAATTCCCCCTCTACCCCTGCCCCAGCCCATTGGCCTCCAGCTATGAACAACCCTGTCCCTAGACAACGACCTACTGGAAGAACTCTAGAGCGCAGATGTTTTGGGTGTGGGCGGCCTGGACATTTGCAAGCTAGTTGCCCTGCTAACATGGGGGCACGGGCCACCGTGGCATCCCGGCCTATTCACTACCTGGGAACCACCCCTAGGACAGAGAGTTTGGCCCCATTTCCAGATGACTCCATGAATGACCCATCTGTTCCACCTCCAGGGGTCTATGGGATTCAGCCTTCCGCCACACATCCCGCAAACCTTCAGCAGAAGCACTTGCAGGAGGTCCTACTGGATGGCCGAACAGTTGTTGGATTCCGGGACTCGGGAGCTTTCCTAACGGTAGCGGACCCCCGAGTTGTGCGACCCCAGGCCCTAGAGGAGGGCCCTGGCATTTCTATCAAGTTGGCAGGGGGTACTCAAAGACGTATTCCTAAAGCTACCGTGGAACTCGACTATGGTTATGGACCAAAACGATGCACAATTGGTGTGATGAGCGGGCTGCCGGCCGATGTTCTGTTAGGCAACGATGTTGGAAATCTACAGTGCCACTTTGTGGGAGCAGTGACCCGAAGCCAAGCTCAGAGAGACGCCAACATGGATCGACCGGATTTTCTGCCAGATGCCAGCCCAGCGGTCTCAACTTCCCAACTGGTGAGTGACTCTTCCCTTGGGGCTAATAATCCTGCAATTTGGGACAAGGCACAGTTTAGGAGGGAGGTAGAGACGGACCCTACATTGGATAGTTTCCGAGCACGGGCTGAGATTGGACAGATAGGAGAAAGTGGTGAGAAGATTATTAAGGAAGATGGACTCCTCTACCGGGTTACAGAGGCTTGCTCTCCAGATAAACCCTGGACTTATTGTAGACAGCTTGTTGTGCCCCAGCGATACCGGGCCTCCCTACTGCACCTTGCCCATGACATTCCCATGGCTGGCCATCAAGGGAAAACTCGCACAGAACGGAGGCTTACTCACTTGTTTTATTGGCCTGGGATCTCTCAGGCTGTTGCGCAGTTCTGTCGGACTTGTGATGTATGTCAGCGTAGAGGCCGACCAGGGGACCACCCAAGAGCCCCCTTACAGCCTTTGCCCGTCATCGATGAACCCTTCCAACGAGTGGCTGTTGATATCATCGGGCCTTTGGCTAGACCTAGTAAATCTGGGAAACAATATATATTGACATTAGTCGACTATGCCACCCGATACCCGGAAGCTGTGGCACTATCCTGTATCTCTGCCACCAAAGTAGCCGAGGCCCTTGTGACTGTCTTCACCAGAGTTGGATTCCCAAGTGAGATCTTGTCAGACCAGGGTACCCAATTTATGTCCGAACTGGTACAGTGTCTATGGCGTACCTGCGGGGTGCGGGCGATCCGGACCACCCCATACCACCCCCAGACCAATGGACTATGTGAGCGTTTTAATGGTACTCTAAAGAACATGTTAAAAGCCTTTACTGAGACTGATCCAGACTGGGAAAGGTACCTACCACATCTCCTGTTTGCCTATCGGGAAGTGCCCCAGGAATCTACTGGATTTTCCCCCATTGAACTGCTGTATGGCCGGAAAGTTCGTGGTCCGTTAACCTTAGTCAAGGAGCACTGGGAGGGGCCAGTGGAGGATACCGGAATTCCTGTTGTCCCTTATGTTCTGAAGCTTCGAGACACGCTGGCCCAGTTGGCCCATTTTGCTAAAGAGCAGGTCCAGAGGGCGCAGACTCGACAAAAGACTTGGTATGACCGCAAAGCACGCTATCGGGAATTTACTGAGGGGCAACAAGTTCTTATGATTGTCCCACATCCCCAAAATAAGCTACAGACCACCTGGGAAGGGCCTTTTAGAGTCCTCCGAAAGCTCAATGACACCAACTACCTCTTAGCACTAGATGAGCAGGGGCTCCGACAAAAGACTGTCCATATTAATATGATTAAGGAGTATCACGATCGGGCTCCACCTATGATTGCCATGTGCCAACTTGCCTCTGAGGAGCGCTCAGAAGGAGACTCCCTCCCGGATCTCCTAGAAACGGCCCAACGCATCACCACTGTAGAAGATGTCCCTCTAAAGGACCACCTGCACCCAGCACAGCGAGAGGAAGTGTCCAATATACTTCATCAGCACAGGGCTGCATTCTCCTCCCGACCAGGGCAAACCAGGCTGACCCAACACAATGTGGACACCCCCGGTGTCCCACCAATGCAACAAGCACCTTACCGGGTCCCTGAATCTGTCAAAAACACCATGTGCAAAGAGCTGGAGGATATGCTAGCCCTAGGGGTTATCCAAGCCTCGCACAGTCCCTGGGCTTCTCCAGTGGTGCTTGTACCCAAAAAGGATGGCAGTACGAGATTTTGTGTGGACTACAGGCGACTGAATGACCATACTATGAGTGACCCCTACCCTATGCCACGCATTGATGAGCTTCTGGACAAACTCGCTGCGGCTAAGTATGTCACCACCTTGGATCTCAGCAAGGGGTACTGGCAGATTCCCCTGACCGCTGCAGGGAGGGAAAGGTCAGCGTTCATAACCCCTTTCGGACTGTTTGAATTCCTAAGCATGCCTTTTGGAATGAAGAATGCCCCAGCAACCTTCCAGAGGATGGTGGACCAGATACTTCAGGGATGCAGAGACTTTGCCTGTGCTTACTTGGATGATATCGCAATCTTTAGCCACACGTGGGAGGACCACTTGCATCATGTTGAGGCTGTTCTAGATCGGATACAGGAGGCCGGCCTGACAATTAGACCAGACAAATGCCAGATAGGTCTGGGCGAGGTGCAATACTTGGGACATAGAGTGGGAGGGGGAAAACTGCGACCAGAGCCCGCTAAGATACAGGCTATTAGAGACTGGCCCATACCACAGACCAAGAAACAGGTCATGGCGTTCTTAGGTACTGCTAGTTATTACCGAAAATTTGTCTCTAACTTCAGCTCCGTGGCCAAGCCCCTGACAGACCTGACGAAGAAGAACCTGCCCAGAGTGGTGAGCTGGACCCCGGCCTGCGACAGAGCTTTTAACCAACTGAAGGACGCCCTTGCCTGCTCACCTGTCCTTGCTGCCCCGGATTATAAACGAAGGTTTATTGTTCAGACAGACGCCTCCACATATGGACTGGGAGCCGTCCTCAGCCAAGTAAATGCCGCGGGGGAGGAGCACCCCATTGCCTACCTCAGCCGGAAGCTGCAGGACCGGGAAGTAGCATATGCCACTATAGAGAAGGAATGCTTGGCAGTAGTTTGGGCCCTCAAGAAGTTACAGCCGTACCTGTATGGTCGGGAGTTCACCGTAGTGACCGACCACAACCCCCTCACTTGGCTGCAGAGAGTCTCTGGGGACAATGGACGACTGTTGAGGTGGAGTCTGGCCCTTCAACCCTACAACTTTACCATTCAGTACCGCCGAGGGAGCCAACACCAGAACACAGATGGGTTATCCCGGCAGGAGGACATATGAGCTATAGAGACTGATGTGCATTCCCCAATTTACCTGTGTAGGCCAATTGTGTCATGCACATGTTTTGAGAGGGGGAGGGGTTGTCACGGGATGGTTAGAGTCCGGCAATAGGCCATGTGTAATATATATTTCATGTGGAATGTATTCTCTAACCTGTTATATACATCAATGTGTAGTTGGCTGATTAGGGTCTAGTGTGTTAGCACATTGTATGCAAATACCTCTAACTAGTGAGGACAATGGGTGGAGATAATCTGATCAGTGTCTCCAAGAAGATGTTGGACGGTGCATTGTCCATAGTAGACAGGGAGTCTGCTCTCCTTGGTATAGGTGAGGGGGGAAGGATCTGTGACTCAGCCCTTCCCACCCACAGATATAGGTGTAACAGTCTTAGTATATAGTATATAGCTAGCAGTTAGTATGTGTTAGCCGGCCTGTGCACAGCTCTGTAGAGAGCCAGGATATAGTTACAGGACCAAGGAGCCAAAGCTATCATTGGATTGTGACTTCTGTGGACTTATTGTTATTACGGTTGATGTGACCGCCGCCGGCTACTAACTTTGTGGATTACAATAAATTGCTGTTGTCTCCCGACCTCTTGCGTCCGTGTTGATTTAAAAGACCATCCGGAGGAAGACGTATACCTTTGCTCCGTGACAATACTGGTAGATTATTACGTGATATTATATACTGGTAGATTATTACGTGATATTATATACTGGTAGATTATTACGTGATATTATATACTGGTAGATTATTACGTGATATTATATACTGGTAGATTATTACGTGATATTATATACTGGTAGATTATTACGTGATATTATATACTGGTAGGTTATTACGTGATATTATATACTGGTAGATTATTATGTGATATTATATACTGGTAGATTATTACGTGATATTATATACTGGTAGATTATTACATGATATTATATACTGATAGATTATCACATGATATTATATACTGGTAGATTATTACGTGATATTATATACTGGTAGATTATTACGTGATATTATATACTGGTAGATTATTACATGATATTATATACTGATAGATTATCACATGATATTATATACTGGTAGATTATTACGTGATATTATATACTGGTAGATTATTACGTGATATTATATACTGGTAGATTATTACATGATATTATATACTGGTAGATTATTACATGATATTATATACTGATAGATTATCACATGATATTATATACTGGTAGATTATCACATGATATTATATACTGGTAGATTATTACGTGATATTATATACTGGTAGATTATTACGTGATATTATATACTGGTAGATTATCACATGATATTATATACTGGTAGATTATCACATGATATTATATACTGGTAGATTATTACATGATATTATATATTATTATGCTATTACATTGTTTTATATTTGGTTAAATTTTCACATCACATTTTATACTATTAGATTATTACATCATATTATATACCGTTGTATATTATTACAGCACATCATACTATTTACTGTCAGATTTTAGTATCTGATGTTCTTTATATTATTGTCTTTCCTTTGACCTTCCCTCGGGTGACTTTGCAGATTTTAGATCGTTATTCTTCTGATCATTACTCTATTTCTGATATTACTGCAGATCACCGGGGAGCGGATGTGTATTGATCCCAATAACTGCATCAACTCATCCCACATTCATCACAGGGAAATGTACAAAACTCCAGATCCTTCACTATGTTATGTATAGTATACACTACTGCTCTTCGGTGTAGTCCTGAAATGGAGGTCTATCCTCTATATAGTGAGGAGTCCTGGAATGGAGGTCTATCCTCTATAGTGATGTGTCCTGGAATGGAGGTCTATCCTCTATATAGTGATGTGTCCTGGAATGGAGGTCTATCCTCTATATAGTGAGGAGTCCTGGAATGGAGGTCTATCCTCTATATAGTGATGTGTCCTGGAATGGAGGTCTATCCTCTATATAGTGATGTGTCCTGGAATGGAGGTCTATCCTCTATATAGTGATGTGTCCTGGAATGGAGGTCTATCCTCTATAGTGATGTGTCCTGGAATGGAGGTCTATCCTCTATAGTGAGGAGTCCTGGAATGGAGGTCTATCCTCTATAGTGATGTGTCCTGGAATGGAGGTCTATCCTCTATAGTGAGGAGTCCTGGAATGGAGGTCTATCCTCTATATAGTGAGGAGTCCTGGAATGGAGGTCTATCCTCTATATAGTGATGAGTCCTGGAATGGAGGTCTATCCTCTATATAGTGAGGAGTCCTGGAATGGAGGTCTATCCTCTATAGTGAGGAGTCCTGGAATGGAGGTCTATCCTCTATATAGTGAGGAGTCCTGGAATGGAGGTCTATCCTCTATATAGTGAGGGGTCCTGGAATGGAGGTCTATCCTCTATATAGTGAGGAGTCCTGGAATGGAGGTCTATCCTCTATATAGTGAGGAGTCCTGGAATGGAGGTCTATCCTCTATATAGTGAGGAGTCCTGGAATGGAGGTCTATCCTCTATATAGTGAGGAGTCCTGGAATGGAGGTCTATCCTCTATATAGTGAGGGGTCCTGGAATGGAGGTCTATCCTCTATAGTGATGTGACCTGGAATGGAGGTCTATCCTCTATATAGTGAGGAGTCCTCGAATGGAGGTCTATCCTCTATACAGTGAGAAGTCCTGGAATGGAGGTCTATCCTCTATAGTGATGTGTCCTGGAATGGAGGTCTATCCTCTATAGTGATGTGTCCTGGAATGGAGGTCTATCCTCTATAGTGATGTGTCCTGGAATGGAGGTCTATCCTCTATAGTGATGTGTCCTGGAATGGAGGTCTATCCTCTATATAGTGATGTGTCCTGGAATGGAGGTCTATCCTCTATATAGTGATGTGTCCTGGAATGGAGGTCTATCCTCTATAGTGAGGAGTCCTGGAATGGAGGTCTATCCTCTATATAGTGATGTGTCCTGGAATGGAGGTCTATCCTCTATAGTGAGGAGTCCTGGAATGGAGGTCTATCCTCTATAGTGAGGAGTCCTGGAATGGAGGTCTATCCTCTATATAGTGATGTGTCCTGGAATGGAGGTCTATCCTCTATATAGTGAGGAGTCCTGGAATGGAGGTCTATCCTCTATATAGTGAGGGGTCCTGGAATGGAGGTCTATCCTCTATATAGTGAGGAGTCCTGGAATGGAGGTCTATCCTCTATATAGTGAGGAGTCCTGGAATGGAGGTCTATCCTCTATAGTGATGTGTCCTGGAATGGAGGTCTATCCTCTATATAGTGAGGAGTCCTGGAATGGAGGTCTATCCTCTATATAGTGATGTGTCCTGGAATGGAGGTCTATCCTCTATATAGTGATGTATCCTGGAATGGAGGTCTATCCTCTATAGTGATGTGTCCTGGAATGGAGGTCTATCCTCTATACAGTAAGAAGTCCTGGAATGGAGGTCTATCCTCTATATAGTGATGTGTCCTGGAATGGAGGTCTATCCTCTATATAGTGAGGAGTCCTGAAATGGAGGTCTATCCTCTATACAGTGAGAAGTCCTGGAATGGAGGTCTATCCTCTATAGTGAGGAGTCCTGGAATGGAGGTCTATCCTCTATAGTGAGGAGTCCTGGAATGGAGGTCTGTCCTCTATAGTGATGTGTCCAGGAATGGAGGTCTATCCTCTATAGTGATGTGTCCTGGAATGGAGGTCTATCCTCTATATTGTGAGGAGTCCTGGTATTGGAGGTCTATCCTCTATATAGTGATGTGTCCTGGAATGGAGGTCTATCCTCTATATAGTGAGGAGTCCTGGTATTGGAGGTCTATCCTCTATATAGTGATGTGTCCTGGAATGGAGGTCTATCCTCTATAGTGAGGAGTCCTGAAATGGAGGTCTATCCTCTATAGTGAGGAGTCCTGTAATGGAGGTCTATCCTCTATATAGTGATGTGTCCTGGAATGGAGGTCTATCCTCTATATAGTGATGTGTCCTGGAATGGAGGTCTATCCTCTATATAGTGAGGAGTCCTGGAATGGAGGTCTATCCTCTATATAGTGAGGAGTCCTGGAATGGAGGTCTATCCTCTATATAGTGATGTGTCCTGGAATAGAGGTCTATCCTCTATAGTGATGAGTCCTGGAATGGAGGTCTATCCTCTATATAGTGATGAGTCCTGGAATGGAGGTCTATCCTCTATAGTGAGGAGTCCTGGAATGGAGGTCTATCCTCTATAGTGAGGAGTCCTGGAATGGAGGTCTATCCTCTATAGTGATGAGTCCTGGAATGGAGGTCTATCCTCTATATAGTGAGGGGTCCTGGAATGGAGGTCTATCCTCTATATAGTGAGGGATCCTGGAATGGAGGTCTATCCTCTATATAGTGATGTGTCCTGGAATGGAGGTCTATCCTCTATATAGTGAGGAGTCCTGGAATGGAGGTCTATCCTCTATATAGTGAGGAGTCCTGGAATGGAGGTCTATCCTCTATATAGTGATGTGTCCTGAAATGGAGGTCTATCCTCTATATAGTGATGTGTCCTGGAATGGAGGTCTATCCTCTATATAGTGATGTGTCCTGGAATGGAGGTCTATCCTCTATATAGTGAGGAGTCCTGGAATGGAGGTCTATCCTCTACAGTGAGGAGTCCTGGTATTGGAGGTCTATCCTCTATAGTGAGGAGTCCTGGAATGGAGGTCTATCCTCTATATAGTGATGTGTCCTGGAATGGAGGTCTATCCTCTATAGTGATGTGTCCTGGAATGGAGGTCTATCCTCTATATAGTGATGTGTCCTGGAATGGAGGTCTATCCTCTATATAGTGATGTGTCCTGGAATGGAGGTCTATCCTCTATAGTGATGTGTCCAGGAATGGAGGTCTATCCTCTATAGTGAGGAGTCCTGGAATGGAGGTCTATCCTCTATATAGTGATGTGTCCTGGAATGGAGGTCTATCCTCTATAGTGAGGAGTCCTGTAATGGAGGTCTATCCTCTATATAGTGATGTGTCTTGGAATGGAGGTCTATCCTCTATAGTGAGGAGTCCTGGAATGAAGGTCTATCCTCTATAGTGAGGAGTCCTGGCATGGAGGTCTATCCTCTATATAGTGAGGAGTCCTGGAATGGAGGTCTATCCTCTATATAGTGAGGAGTCCTGGAATGGAGGTCTATCCTCTATATAGTGATGTGTCCTGGAATAGAGGTCTATCCTCTATAGTGATGAGTCCTGGAATGGAGGTCTATCCTCTATATAGTGATGAGTCCTGGAATGGAGGTCTATCCTCTATAGTGAGGAGTCCTGGAATGGAGGTCTATCCTCTATAGTGAGGAGTCCTGGAATGGAGGTCTATCCTCTATAGTGATGAGTCCTGGAATGGAGGTCTATCCTCTATATAGTGAGGGGTCCTGGAATGGAGGTCTATCCTCTATATAGTGAGGGATCCTGGAATGGAGGTCTATCCTCTATATAGTGATGTGTCCTGGAATGGAGGTCTATCCTCTATATAGTGAGGAGTCCTGGAATGGAGGTCTATCCTCTATATAGTGAGGAGTCCTGGAATGGAGGTCTATCCTCTATATAGTGATGTGTCCTGGAATGGAGGTCTATCCTCTATATAGTGATGTGTCCTGGAATGGAGGTCTATCCTCTATATAGTGAGGAGTCCTGGAATGGAGGTCTATCCTCTATATAGTGAGGAGTCCTGGAATGGAGGTCTATCCTCTATATAGTGAGGAGTCCTGGAATGGAGGTCTATCCTCTATATAGTGATGTGTCCTGGAATGGAGGTCTATCCTCTATAGTGATGTGTCCTGGAATGGAGGTCTATCCTCTATATAGTGAGGAGTCCTGGAATGGAGGTCTATCCTCTATAGTGAATAGTCCTGGAATGTAGGTCTATCCTCTATATAGTGATGTGTCCTGGAATGGAGGTCTATCCTCTATATAGTGAGGAGTCCTGGAATGGAGGTCTATCCTCTATAGTGAGGAGTCCTGGAATGAAGGTCTATCCTCTATAGTGAGGAGTCCTGGCATGGAGGTCTATCCTCTATATAGTGAGGAGTCCTGGAATGGAGGTCTATCCTCTATATAGTGAGGAGTCCTGGAATGGAGGTCTATCCTCTATATAGTGATGTGTCCTGGAATAGAGGTCTATCCTCTATAGTGATGAGTCCTGGAATGGAGGTCTATCCTCTATATAGTGATGTGTCCTGGAATGGAGGTCTATCCTCTATAGTGAGGAGTCCTGGAATGGAGGTCTATCCTCTATAGTGATGAGTCCTGGAATGGAGGTCTATCCTCTATAGTGAGGGGTCCTGGAATGGAGGTCTATCCTCTATATAGTGATGTGTCCTGGAATGGAGGTCTATCCTCTATATAGTGAGGAGTCCTGGAATGGAGGTCTATCCTCTATAGTGAGGGGTCCTGGAATGGAGGTCTATCCTCTATAGTGAGGAGTCCTGGAATGGAGGTCTATCCTCTATATAGTGAGGAGTCCTGGAATGGAGGTCTATCCTCTATATAGTGATGTGTCCTGGAATGGAGGTCTATCCTCTATAGTGAGGAGTCCTGGAATGTAGGTCTATCCTCTATATAGTGATGTGTCCTGGAATGGAGGTCTATCCTCTATATAGTGAGGAGTCCTGGAATGGAGGTCTATCCTCTATATAGTGATGTGTCCTGGAATGGAGTTCTATCCTCTATATAGTGAGGAGTCCTGGAATGGAGGTCTATCCTCTATAGTGAGGGGTCCTGGAATGGAGGTCTATCCTCTATAGTGATGTGTCCTGGAATGGAGGTCTATCCTCTATATAGTGAGGAGTCCTGGAATGGAGGTCTATCCTCTATAGTGAGGAGTCCTGGAATGGAGGTCTATCCTCTATATAGTGATGTGTCCTGGAATGGAGGTCTATCCTCTATAGTGATGTGTCCTGGAATGGAGGTCTATCCTCTATATAGTGATGTGTCCTGGAATGGAGGTCTATCCTCTATAGTGATGTGTCCTGGAATGGAGGTCTATCCTCTATATAGTGATGTGTCCTGGAATGGAGGTCTATCCTCTATATAGTGAGGAGTCCTGGAATGGAGGTCTATCCTCTATATAGTGAGGAGTCCTGGAATGGAGGTCTATCCTCTATATAGTGATGTGTCCTGGAATGGAGGTCTATCCTCTATAGTGATGTGTCCTGGAATGGAGGTCTATCCTCTATATAGTGATGTGTCCTGGAATGGAGGTCTATCCTCTATATAGTGAGGAGTCCTGGAATGGAGGTCTATCCTCTATAGTGAGGAGTCCTGGAATGGAGGTCTATCCTCTATAGTGATGTGTCCTGGAATGGAGGTCTATCCTCTATAGTGATGTGTCCTGGAATGGAGGTCTATCCTCTATAGTGAGGAGTCCTGGAATGGAGGTCTATCCTCTATAGTGATGTGTCCTGGAATGGAGGTCTATCCTCTATAGTGAGGAGTCCTGGAATGGAGGTCTATCCTCTATATTGTGAGGAGTCCTGGAATGGAGGTCTATCCTCTATAGTGAGGAGTCCTGGAATGGAGGTCTATCCTCTATAGTGATGTGTCCTGGAATGGAGGTCTATCCTCTATAGTGAGGAGTCCTGGAATGGAGGTCTATCCTCTATATTGTGAGGAGTCCTGGAATGGAGGTCTATCCTCTATAGTGAGGAGTCCTGGAATGGAGGTCTATCCTCTATAGTGATGTGTCCTGGAATGGAGGTCTATCCTCTATAGTGAGGAGTCCTGGAATGGAGGTCTATCCTCTATAGTGAGGAGTCCTGGAATGGAGGTCTATCCTCTATATAGTGATGTGTCCTGGAATGGAGGTCTATTCTCTATATAGTGAGGAGTCCTGGAATGGAGGTCTATCCTCTATAGTGATGTGTCCTGGAATGGAGGTCTATCCTCTATATAGTGATGTGTCCTGGAATGGAGGTCTATCCTCTATAGTGATGTGTCCTGGAATGGAGGTCTATCCTCTATATAGTGAGGAGTCCTGGAATGGAGGTCTATCCTCTATAGTGAGGAGTCCTGGAATGGAGGTCTATCCTCTATATAGTGAGGAGTCCTGGAATGGAGGTCTATCCTCTATATAGTGATGTGTCCTGGAATGGAGGTCTATCCTCTATAGTGAGGAGTCCTGGAATGGAGGTCTATCCTCTATATAGTGAGGAGTCCTGGAATGGAGGTCTATCCTCTATAGTGAGGAGTCCAGGAATGGAGGTCTATCCTCTATATAGTGATGTGTCCTGGAATGGAGGTCTATCCTCTATAGTGAGGAGTCCTGGAATGGAGGTCTATCCTCTATAGTGAGGAGTCCTGGAATGGAGGTCTATCCTCTATATAGTGATGTGTCCTGGAATGGAGGTCTATCCTCTATAGTGAGGAGTCCTGGAATGGAGGTCTATCCTCTATATAGTGATGTGTCCTGGAATGGAGGTCTATCCTCTATAGTGAGGAGTCCTGGAATGGAGGTCTATCCTCTATATAGTGATGTGTCCTGGAATGGAGGTCTATCCTCTATATAGTGATGGGTCCTGGAATGGAGGTCTATCCTCTATATAGTGATGTGTCCTGGAATGGAGGTCTATCCTCTATATAGTGATGTGTCCTGGAATGGAGGTCTATCCTCTATATAGTGAGGTGTCCTGGAATGGAGGTCTATCCTCTATATAGTGATGTGTCCTGGAATGGAGGTCTATCCTCTATATAGTGATGTGTCCTGGAATGGAGGTCTATCCTCTATATAGTGAGGAGTCCTGGAATGGAGGTCTATCCTCTATAGTGAGGGGTCCTGGAATGGAGGTCTATCCTCTATATAGTGAGGGGTCCTGGAATGGAGGTCTATCCTCTATAGTGAGGAGTCCTGGAATGGAGGTCTATCCTCTATATAGTGAGGAGTCCTGGAATGGAGGTCTATCCTCTATATAGTGATGTGTCCTGGAATGGAGGTCTATCCTCTATATAGTGAGGAGTCCTGGAATGGAGGTCTATCCTCTATATAGTGAGGAGTCCTGGAATGGAGGTCTATCCTCTATAGTGATGTGTCCTGGAATGGAGGTCTATCCTCTATATAGTGAGGAGTCCTGGAATGGAGGTCTATCCTCTATATAGTGAGGAGTCCTGGAATGGAGGTCTATCCTCTATAGTGAGGAGTCCTGGAATGGAGGTCTATCCTCTATATAGTGAGGAGTCCTGGAATGGAGGTCTATCCTCTATATAGTGAGGAGTCCTGGAATGGAGGTCTATCCTCTATAGTTATAATAGAATAATGTCCTGTGATTTCTCCACCATCAGCCAGGACTACTGAGGGAGAAGCTGGACCTTGGTGGAGGGACCATCACTTGTCCTACTGGATCCTAGACTACCTGACACCCCGCCCTCAGTATGTGAGAGCCCGGGACTGTGTGTCTGACACTGTGATCTGTAGTACGGGGGCACCACAAGGTCCAGCTCTCGCCTCTGCTCACACTGTACACGGCTGACTTTAGGCACAACTCCTCCAGCTGTTACTTACAGAAGTACTCCGAGGACTCTGCTATAGTCGGCCTTATCACTGATGGCGATGATAGGGAATACAGAGACTTATACCGGGACTATGTGGACTGGGGTCAGCGGAACCAGCTCAGGATTAATGCTGGGAAGACCAAGGAGATGGTGGTGGACTTTAGTAAATGGAGAAGTGCTCCGACCCTGGTGGAGATCCAAGGAACATGTATTGAGATAGTCAGGACCTATAAGTACCTGGGCGTGCTCCTCAATAATAAACTAGACTGGGCTGATCACCTGGAGGCGCTGCACAGAAAGGGCCACAGCAGACTCTACCTGCTCAGGAGGCTGAGGGCCTTCGGAGTCCGGGGGACACTTCTTAGGGCCTTCTTCAACTCTGTGGTTGCCTCAGCCATCTTTTTCGGTGTGGCCTGCTGGGGGAGCAGTATATCAACCAGGGACAGAAATAGACTTGACAGGCTGATCAGGAGGGCCAGCTCTGTCCTGGGGAGCCCCTTGGACCCAGTACAGGTGGTGGGTGACAGAAGGATACTGTCTGTGGTGACCTCCATGCGGGGGAACAAATCCCACCCCATGTATGGGACCCTGATGGGACTTGGCGCAGTGTAAGTGACCGTCTGCTTCACCCCAAGTGTGAGAAGGAGCTATTGCAGGTCCTTCCTTCCAACCGCGACCAGGCTGTATAATCTAAATCAGACCCAGCGCAGACACTCCGCACAGACAACTAATGATTATGACTATGAGGTCTTCCTCTTTCTCTTCCGTTTTTCCTTAGCTGCTATGGCCTCCTAGTATATCTTCTCTCCTCAGTCTGTGTGTCCTGTAATATATTCCTGTGTATTATCCTGTATCTGTATTACTAGGCTGCTGTAACACGCTGAAATTTCCCCAATGTGGGACTATTAAAGGATTATCTTATCTTATCTTTATGCCTTGGTTCCTGTATTTGGCAGCAGCACGTCCTCGTACAGGCGCATGGCGGCTCATGAAGGATACGGTTCAGACATGAGCCGGATTACGCTGGAGGGAAGCCGCGGGGATGTAATGCCTGAGATGCTAAACGTCCAGGATCCAGCACAACGTCTGTGCACTTAGTGTAAACTCCACGTGCGGATCAATAGCATGAGGCTCCACCGCGCAGCACAGCCGCACCGCCGCACCATCAATTACCGCCGTGAATGGGAACGACTCTGACAAGCAATTGTATGAAAATGAAAGATCCTTTTAATGGAAAGCCCAGGTCCGTGCCTGAGCGCTGCGAGCGCCTGTGCAGAGCATTAACCCCTCCCCGCTCTAAGAGGAGAGCATCGTCTACAAACCTGAGGCCTTGATTATACTCCAGTCACATCCAGAGCTGCAGTCACCAGCACCATCCTGCTTACAGCTACTAATTTGCAACACCCTCCAATCCAAGGATGGCGCGAGTATATAATGGAGGCAGCACTCGCAGCTGTTACAGGGGAGATCCCACACATAACTGTAATGGAGGGCCCTTTATGGTCTAGCTATGGGGCCCCTGTATTCCATGTAGCTGCTGCATGAGAGGGTCAATGTTGTCACTCTCACCTGGTACTAAGTCAGACCATATTGTCATTAGTGGCCTCAGCCCATACATTCTGTACAGTAATGGTCACCTCCAGTCTAGCTGGTCCTGGTGACATTGGTGGCCTCAGCCCATACATTCTGTACAGTAATGGTCACATCCAGTCTAGCTGGTCCTGGTGACATTGGTGGCCTCAGCCCATACATTCTGTACAGTAATGGTCACATCCAGTATAGCTGGTCCTGGTGACATTGGTGGCTTCAGCCCATACATTCTGTACAGTAATGGTCACCTCCAGTCTAGCTGGTCCTGGTGACATTGGTGGCCTCAGCCCATACATTCTGTACAGTAATGGTCACCTCCAGTCTAGCTGGTCCTGGTGACATTGGTGGCCTCAGCCCGTACATTCTGTACAGTAATGGTCACCTCCAGTCTAGCTGGTCCTGGTGACATTGGTGGCCTCAGCCCGTACATTCTGTATAGTAATGGTCACCTCCAGTCTAGCTGTTCCTGGAGACATTGGTGGGCTCAGCCTGTACATTCTGTATAGTAATGGTCACCTCCAGTCTAGCTGGTCCTGGTGACATTGGTGCCCTCAGCCTGTACATTCTGTACAGTAATGGTCACCTCCAGTCTAGCTGGTCCTGGTGACATTGGTGGCCTCAGCCCATACATTCTGTACAGTAATGGTCACCTCCAGTCTAGCTGGTCCTGGTGACATTGGTGGCCTCAGCCCATACATTCTGTACAGTAATGGTGACCTCCAGTCTAGCTGGTCCTGGTGACATTGGTGGCTTCAGCCCATACATTCTGTACAGTAATGGTCACATCCAGTCTAGCTGGTCCTGGTGACATTGGTGGCCTCAGCCCATACATTCTGTACAGTAATGGTCACCTTCAGTCTAGCTGGTCCTGGTGACATTGGTGGCCTCAGCCTGTACATTCTGTACAGTAATGGTCACCTCCAGTCTAGCTGGTCCTGGTGACATTGGTGGCCTCAGCCCATACATTCTGTACAGTAATGGTCACCTCCAGTCTAGCTGGTCCTGGTGACATTGGTGGCCTCAGCCCGTACATTCTATATATTAATGGTCACCTCCAGTCTAGCTGTTCCTGGAGACATTGGTGGGCTCAGCCTGTACATTCTGTATAGTAATGGTCACCTCCAGTCTAGCTGGTCCTGGTGACATTGGTGGCCTCAGCCCATACATTCTGTACAGTAATGGTGACCTCCAGTCTAGCTGGTCCTGGTGACATTGGTGGCTTCAGCCCATACATTCTGTACAGTAATGGTCACCTCCAGTCTAGCTGGTCCTGGTGACATTGGTGGCCTCAGCCCGTACATTCTGTATACTAATGGTCACCTCCATTCTATCTGGTCCTGGTGACATTGGTGGCCTCAGCCCGTACATTCTGTATAGTAATGGTCACCTCCAGTCTAGCTGGTCCTGGTGACATTGGTGGCCTCAGCCCGTACATTCTGTATAGTAATGGTCACCTCCAGTCTAGCTGGTCCTGGTGACATTGGTGGCCTCAGCCGATACATTCTGTACAGTAATGGTGACCTCCAGTCTAGCTGGTCCTGGTGACATTGGTGGCTTCAGCCCATACATTCTGTATAGTAATGGTCACCTCCAGTCTAGCTAGTCCTGGTGACATTGGTGGCTTCAGCCCATACATTCTGTACAGTAATGGTCACCTCCAGTCTAGCTGGTCCTGGTGACATTGGTGGCTTCAGCCCATACATTCTGTACAGTAATGGTCACCTCCAGTCTAGCTGGTCCTGGTGACATTGGTGGCCTCAGCCTGTACATTCTGTACAGTAATGGTCACCTCCAGTCTAGCTGGTCTTGGTGACATTGGTGGCCTCAGCCCATACATTCTGTACAGTAATGGTGACCTCCAGTCTAGCTGGTCCTGGTGACATTGGTGGCCTCAGCCCATACATTCTGTACAGTAATGGTCACCTCCAGTCTAGCTGGTCCTGGTGACATTGGTGGCCTCAGCCCATACATTCTGTACAGTAATGGTCACCTCCAGTCTAGCTGGTCCTGGTGACATTGGTGGCCTCAGCCCATACATTCTGTACAGTAATGGTGACCTCCAGTCTAGCTGGTCCTGGTGACATTGGTGGCCTCAGCCCGTACATTCTGTACAGTAATGGTGACCTCCAGTCTAGCTGGTCCTGGTGACATTGGTGGCCTCGGACTGTACATTCTGTATAGTAATGGTCACCTCCAGTCTAACTGGTCCTGGTGACATTGGTGGCCTCAGCCTGTACATTCTGTACAGTAATGGTCACCTCCAGTCTAGCTGGTCCTGGTGACATTGGTGGCCTCAGCCCATACATTCTGTACAGTAATGGTCACCTCCAGTCTAGCTGGTCCTGGTGACATTGGTAGCCTCAGCCCATACATTCTGTACAGTAATGGTGACCTCCAGTCTAGCTGGTCCTGGTGACATTGGTGGCCTCGGACTGTACATTCTGTATAGTAATGGTCACCTCCAGTCTAGCTGGTCCTGGTGACATTGGTGGCCTCAGCCCATACATTCTGTACAGTAATGGTCACCTCCAGTCTAGCTGGTCCTGGTGACATTGGTAGCCTCAGCCCATACATTCTGTACAGTAATGGTGACCTCCAGTCTAGCTGGTCCTGGTGACATTGGTGGCCTCAGCCCATACATTCTGTACAGTAATGGTCACATCCAGTCTAGCTGGTCCTGGTGACATTGGTGGCCTCAGCCCATACATTCTGTACAGTAATGGTCACCTCCAGTCTAGCTGGTCCTGGTGACATTGGTGGCCTCAGCCCAAACATTCTGCACAGTAATGGTCACATCCAGTCTAGCTGGTCCTGGTGACATTAGTGGCCTCAGCCCATACATTCTGTACAGTAATGGTCACCTCCAGTCTAGCTGGTCCTGGTGACATTGGAGGCCTCAGCCCGTACATTCTGTACAGTAATGGTGACCTGCAGTCTAGCTGGTCCTGGTGACATTGGTGGCCTCAGCCCGTACATTCTGTATAGTAATGGTCACCTCCAGTCTAGCTGGTCCTGGTGACATTGGTGGCCTCAGCCCATACATTCTGTACAGTAATGGTGACCTCCAGTCTAGCTGGTCCTGGTGACATTGGTGGCCTCAGCCCATACATTCTGTACAGTAATGGTCACCTCCAGTCTAGCTGGTCCTGGTGACATTGGTGGCCTCAGCCCATACATTCTGTACAGTAATGGTCACCTCCAGTCTAGCTGGTCCTGGTGACATTGGTGGCCTCAGCCCATACATTCTGTACAGTAATGGTGACCTCCAGTCTAGCTGGTCCTGGTGACATTGGTGGCCTCAGCCCATACATTCTGTACAGTAATGGTGACCTCCAGTCTAGCTGGTCCTGGTGACATTGGTGGCCTCAGCCCATACATTCTGTACAGTAATGGTGACCTCCAGTCTAGCTGGTCCTGGTGACATTGGTGGCCTCAGCCCATACATTCTGTACAGTAATGGTGACCTCCAGTCTAGCTGGTCCTGGTGACATTGGTGGCCTCGGACTGTACATTCTGTATAGTAATGGTGACCTCCAGTCTAGCTGGTCCTGGTGACATTGGTGGCCTCAGCCCATACATTCTGTATAGTAATGGTGACCTCCAGTCTAGCTGGTCCTGGTGACATTGGTGGCCTCAGCCCATACATTCTGTACAGTAATGGTGACCTCCAGTCTAGCTGGTCCTGGTGACATTGGTGGCCTCAGCCCATACATTCTGTACAGTAATGGTCACCTCCAGTCTAGCTGGTCCTGGTGACATTGGTGGCCTCAGCCCATACATTCTGTACAGTAATGGTCACCTCCAGTCTAGCTGGTCCTGGTGACATTGGTGGCCTCAGCCTGTACATTCTGTACAGTAATGGTCACCTCCAGTCTAGCTGGTCCTGGTGACATTGGTGGCCTCAGCCCATACATTCTGTACAGTAATGGTCACCTCCATTCTAGCTGGTCCTGGTGACATTGGTGGCCTCAGCCCATACATTCTGTACAGTAATGGTCACCTCCAGTCTAGCTGGTCCTGGTGACATTGGTGGCCTCAGCCCATACATTCTGTACAGTAATGGTCACCTCCAGTCTAGCTGGTCCTGGAGACATTGGTGGCCTCAGCCTGTACATTCTGTACAGTAATGGTGACCTCCAGTCTAGCTGGTCCTGGTGACATTGGTGGCCTCAGCCCATACATTCTGTACAGTAATGGTGACCTCCAGTCTAGCTGGTCCTGGTGACATTGGTGGCCTCAGCCCATACATTCTGTACAGTAATGGTGACCTCCAGTCTAGCTGGTCCTGGTGACATTGGTGGCCTCAGCCCATACATTCTGTACAGTAATGGTGACCTCCAGTCTAGCTGGTCCTGGTGACATTGGTGGCCTCGGACTGTACATTCTGTATAGTAATGGTGACCTCCAGTCTAGCTGGTCCTGGTGACATTGGTGGCTTCAGCCCATACATTCTGTACAGTAATGGTCACCTCCAGTCTAGCTGGTCCTGGTGACATTGGTGGCCTCAGCCCATACATTCTGTACAGTAATGGTCACCTCCAGTCTAGCTGGTCCTGGTGACATTGGTGGCCTCAGCCCATACATTCTGTACAGTAATGGTGACCTCCAGTCTAGCTGGTCCTGGTGACATTGGTGGCCTCAGCCCATACATTCTGTACAGTAATGGTCACCTCCAGTCTAGCTGGTCCTGGTGACATTGGTGGCCTCAGCCCATACATTCTGTACAGTAATGGTCACCTCCAGTCTAGCTGGTCCTGGTGACATTGGTGGCCTCAGCCCATACATTCTGTACAGTAATGGTCACCTCCAGTCTAGCTGGTCCTGGTGACATTGGTGGCCTCAGCCCATACATTCTGTACAGTAATGGTGACCTCCAGTCTAGCTGGTCCTGGTGACATTGGTGGCCTCAGCCCATACATTCTGTACAGTAATGGTCACCTCCAGTCTAGCTGGTCCTGGTGACATTGGTGGCCTCAGCCCGTACATTCTGTACAGTAATGGTCACCTCCAGTCTAGCTGGTCCTGGTGACATTGGTGGCCTCAGCCCATACATTCTGTATAGTAATGGTGACCTCCAGTCTAGCTGGTCCTGGTGACATTGGTGGCCTCGGACTGTACATTCTGTATAGTAATGGTGACCTCCAGTCTAGCTGGTCCTGGTGACATTGGTGGCTTCAGCCCATACATTCTGTACAGTAATGGTCACCTCCAGTCTAGCTGGTCCTGGTGACATTGGTGGCCTCAGCCCATACATTCTGTACAGTAATGGTCACCTCCAGTCTAGCTGGTCCTGGTGACATTGGTGGCCTCAGCCCATACATTCTGTACAGTAATGGTCACCTCCAGTCTAGCTGGTCCTGGTGACATTGGTGGCCTCAGCCCATACATTCTGTACAGTAATGGTCACCTCCAGTCTAGCTGGTCCTGGTGACATTGGTGGCCTCAGCCCATACATTCTGTACAGTAATGGTCACCTCCAGTCTAGCTGGTCCTGGTGACATTGATGGCCTCAGCCCATACATTCTGTACAGTAATGGTGACCTCCAGTCTAGCTGGTCCTGGTGACATTGGTGGCCTCGGACTGTACATTCTGTATAGTAATGGTGACCTCCAGTCTAGCTGGTCCTGGTGACATTGGTGGCTTCAGCCCATACATTCTGTACAGTAATGGTCACCTCCAGTCTAGCTGGTCCTGGTGACATTGGTGGCCTCAGCCCATACATTCTGTACAGTAATGGTCACCTCCAGTCTAGCTGGTCCTGGTGACATTGGTGGCCTCAGCCCGTACATTCTATATATTAATGGTCACCTCCAGTCTAGCTGTTCCTGGAGACATTGGTGGGCTCAGCCTGTACATTCTGTATAGTAATGGTCACCTCCAGTCTAGCTGGTCCTGGTGACATTGGTGGCCTCAGCCCATACATTCTGTACAGTAATGGTGACCTCCAGTCTAGCTGGTCCTGGTGACATTGGTGGCTTCAGCCCATACATTCTGTACAGTAATGGTCACCTCCAGTCTAGCTGGTCCTGGTGACATTGGTGGCCTCAGCCCGTACATTCTGTATAGTAATGGTCACCTCCATTCTATCTGGTCCTGGTGACATTGGTGGCCTCAGCCCGTACATTCTGTATAGTAATGGTCACCTCCAGTCTAGCTGGTCCTGGTGACATTGGTGGCCTCAGCCCGTACATTCTGTATAGTAATGGTCACCTCCAGTCTAGCTGGTCCTGGTGACATTGGTGGCCTCAGCCCATACATTCTGTACAGTAATGGTGACCTCCAGTCTAGCTGGTCCTGGTGACATTGGTGGCTTCAGCCCATACATTCTGTATAGTAATGGTCACCTCCAGTCTAGCTGGTCCTGGTGACATTGGTGGCTTCAGCCCATACATTCTGTACAGTAATGGTCACCTCCAGTCTAGCTGGTCCTGGTGACATTGGTGGCTTCAGCCCATACATTCTGTACAGTAATGGTCACCTCCAGTCTAGCTGGTCCTGGTGACATTGGTGGCCTCAGCCTGTACATTCTGTACAGTAATGGTCACCTCCAGTCTAGCTGGTCTTGGTGACATTGGTGGCCTCAGCCCATACATTCTGTACAGTAATGGTGACCTCCAGTCTAGCTGGTCCTGGTGACATTGGTGGCCTCAGCCCATACATTCTGTACAGTAATGGTCACCTCCAGTCTAGCTGGTCCTGGTGACATTGGTGGCCTCAGCCCATACATTCTGTACAGTAATGGTCACCTCCAGTCTAGCTGGTCCTGGTGACATTGGTGGCCTCAGCCCATACATTCTGTACAGTAATGGTGACCTCCAGTCTAGCTGGTCCTGGTGACATTGGTGGCCTCAGCCCGTACATTCTGTACAGTAATGGTGACCTCCAGTCTAGCTGGTCCTGGTGACATTGGTGGCCTCGGACTGTACATTCTGTATAGTAATGGTCACCTCCAGTCTAACTGGTCCTGGTGACATTGGTGGCCTCAGCCTGTACATTCTGTACAGTAATGGTCACCTCCAGTCTAGCTGGTCCTGGTGACATTGGTGGCCTCAGCCCATACATTCTGTACAGTAATGGTCACCTCCAGTCTAGCTGGTCCTGGTGACATTGGTAGCCTCAGCCCATACATTCTGTACAGTAATGGTGACCTCCAGTCTAGCTGGTCCTGGTGACATTGGTGGCCTCGGACTGTACATTCTGTATAGTAATGGTGACCTCCAGTCTAGCTGGTCCTGGTGACATTGGTGGCTTCAGCCCATACATTCTGTACAGTAATGGTCACCTCCAGTCTAGCTGGTCCTGGTGACATTGGTGGCCTCAGCCCATACATTCTGTACAGTAATGGTCACATCCAGTCTAGCTGGTCCTGGTGACATTGGTGGCCTCAGCCCATACATTCTGTACAGTAATGGTCACCTCCAGTCTAGCTGGTCCTGGTGACATTGGTGGCCTCAGCCCATACATTCTGCACAGTAATGGTCACATCCAGTCTAGCTGGTCCTGGTGACATTAGTGGCCTCAGCCCATACATTCTGTACAGTAATGGTCACCTCCAGTCTAGCTGGTCCTGGTGACATTGGTGGCCTCAGCCCGTACATTCTGTACAGTAATGGTGACCTGCAGTCTAGCTGGTCCTGGTGACATTGGTGGCCTCAGCCCGTACATTCTGTATAGTAATGGTCACCTCCAGTCTAGCTGGTCCTGGTGACATTGGTGGCCTCAGCCCATACATTCTGTACAGTAATGGTGACCTCCAGTCTAGCTGGTCCTGGTGACATTGGTGGCCTCAGCCCATACATTCTGTACAGTAATGGTCACCTCCAGTCTAGCTGGTCCTGGTGACATTGGTGGCCTCAGCCCATACATTCTGTACAGTAATGGTCACCTCCAGTCTAGCTGGTCCTGGTGACATTGGTGGCCTCAGCCCATACATTCTGTACAGTAATGGTGACCTCCAGTCTAGCTGGTCCTGGTGACATTGGTGGCCTCAGCCCATACATTCTGTACAGTAATGGTGACCTCCAGTCTAGCTGGTCCTGGTGACATTGGTGGCCTCAGCCCATACATTCTGTACAGTAATGGTCACCTCCAGTCTAGCTGGTCCTGGTGACATTGGTGGCCTCAGCCCATACATTCTGTACAGTAATGGTCACCTCCAGTCTAGCTGGTCCTGGTGACATTGGTGGCCTCAGCCCATACATTCTGTACAGTAATGGTGACCTCCAGTCTAGCTGGTCCTGGTGACATTGGTGGCCTCAGCCCATACATTCTGTACAGTAATGGTGACCTCCAGTCTAGCTGGTCCTGGTGACATTGGTGGCCTCAGCCCATACATTCTGTACAGTAATGGTCGACCTCCAGTCTAGCTGGTCCTGGTGACATTGGTGGCCTCAGCCCATACATTCTGTACAGTAATGGTGACCTCCAGTCTAGCTGGTCCTGGTGACATTGGTGGCCTCAGCCCATACATTCTGTACAGTAATGGTCACCTCCAGTCTAGCTGGTCCTGGTGACATTGGTGGCCTCAGCCCATACATTCTGTACAGTAATGGTCACCTCCAGTCTAGCTGGTCCTGGTGACATTGGTGGCCTCAGCCCATACATTCTGTACAGTAATGGTCACCTCCAGTCTAGCTGGTCCTGGTGACATTGTGTGGCCTCAGCCCATACATTCTGTACAGTAATGGTGACCTCCAGTCTAGCTGGTCCTGGTGACATATGGCCTCAGCCCATACATTCTGTACAGTAATGGTGACCTCCAGTCTAGCTGGTCCTGGTGACATTGGTGGCCTCAGCCCATACATTCTGTACAGTAATGGTCACCTCCAGTCTAGCTGGTCCTGGTGACATTGGTGGCCTCAGCCCATACATTCTGTACAGTAATGGTCACCTCCAGTCTAGCTGGTCCTGGTGACATTGGTGGCCTCAGCCCATACATTCTGTACAGTAATGGTGACCTCCAGTCTAGCTGGTCCTGGTGACATTGGTGGCCTCAGCCCATACATTCTGTACAGTAATGGTGACCTCCAGTCTAGCTGGTCCTGGTGACATTGGTGGCCTCAGCCCATACATTCTGTACAGTAATGGTGACCTCCAGTCTAGCTGGTCCTGGTGACATTGGTGGCCTCAGCCCATACATTCTGTACAGTAATGGTGACCTCCAGTCTAGCTGGTCCTGGTGACATTGGTGGCCTCAGCCCATACATTCTGTACAGTAATGGTGACCTCCAGTCTAGCTGGTCCTGGTGACATTGGTGGCCTCGAGCCAGTACATTCTGTATAGTAATGGTGACCTCCAGTCTAGCTGGTCCTGGTGACATTGGTGGCCTCAGCCCATACATTCTGTATAGTAATGGTGACCTCCAGTCTAGCTGGTCCTGGTGACATTGGTA